>NC_142952.1:10994900-10996511 GCF_046866305.1 Octopus bimaculoides
GTGTGTGTTTATATGTATGTGCCTGTACCTGTGTAGGGTTGTGTGTATGTGTATATATTTTCTTAGCTATGTGTGTATGTTTGTAGGCGTGTGTATATGTGTGTATCTATAAGCGCACATGTGAGTGTGTGTATTTCCTCTACCCCCCCCCCCACTGTTGTTGCTGTTGCGTCTTGTCTTGGAGAGAAAAAAAAATGTAGCAGAGAAGGCTAGATTGCAAAGAACCAGTAAATTCGTTACAGCACGGAAGGCGGTGCTCCAGCATAAGCTGTACATTTACAGCTAAAACAACACCAAAAACAACTAAAGAATAAATGTAAATCCCAGAGTTAAAATCTTGCTGTGTATGACATTTAGAATTTCTTGGGCCAAGAATTTGAGGCGGCGGTGATTATCCGAACTCAAGGTACTATGGTGCAGTAAAGTGTTGGATAGATGCTGTTCAAGAGACTGTACTATATTTTACTATTTTTAGGCGTAACTCATCGTAAGATAAATACCACCATGACCGATATCCAGACTACAGTGGAGAAGGCTAGCCACTGGATTTGGTTAAAAAGAGACGACGAGCGATGGCTAGAGAAATATTGAGCTTTGTTTTTAATAACCAGTTGATCTAGCAAGCGGGGCCTCATATCAGAGAGGTAGGCCCCGAAACGGCGCGTATTCTCTCCTGATGACCCCATACACTTCCTGGCTTCCGGTACGCGGAGTTCTCGACTGGTAGCACTTGCATGTGCGAGTTGTTTGCAAGACATACTCAGAGTGCTTATGTCGGTTTCAAATTTTAGCACAAGTCCAGCGATTTCGTGGGAGGGAGAAAGTCGATTACATCGATCCCTAGTGCTCAACTGGTCCTTATTTTATAGAAACAAAAGTAATGACAGGTAAAGTCAGCCACGGTGGAATCTGAACTCAGACATACAAAATGCCGCTAAGCATTTTGCCTGGTAGGCTAACGATCCTGCCAGTTCGCTGCCATATTTGGTTCATGAACAGAATGATGGACAGCTAACTGTGAGATCGGTGGTTCGTATTCAAATTGTACCAGTGGTAAGAACACTTAGCTTGCAAATAACTTACTCTACGTAGCAGTAATTGGGTACCAGAGCCATGTGGTTTAAACAATGCTCCAAGAACAAGCCATCGAAAGAGCCACTATTTTCTTCAAACAACGCTATCGTGTTTTATAAAGGGACATGTTGGGCAACATGATCCGAGTTACATTGTCTCAAAATCAGAGGGACGGTCATCATTGGAATGCCTTTCAATACATATCTGCTCAGTCTGTGCTGACCTGAGGCTAAACAATAACCACATTTTTTTTGCCATTTTAAATATCTTATATTTTACTTGTTTCAGTCATTAGACTGCGGTCATACTGGGGCACAACCTTGAAGCTTTAGTCGAATAAATCTACCCTATTACTTTCTTAAAGTCTGGTACTTACTCTATCGGTCTCTTCTGCCAGGAACGTAAACACACTAACACCGGTTGTCAAGCCGTAGTGGGGGAAAACACAGAAACATACATATACATATGTACACACTCACGATGGGCTTCTTTCAGTTTCCGTCTACCAAATCCACTCACAGGGCTTTGGTCGGCTCG
>NC_142952.1:10999511-11029511 GCF_046866305.1 Octopus bimaculoides
ACACACACAGTCTCTCTCTCAGTTTCTCTCACTCACTTACGCACACAGTTTCTCTCTCTCTCACACACACACACACACAGAGTCTCACTCATACACACAGTCCCTCTCTCACTCACAGTCTCCCTCATTCACACACACACACACATACAGTCTCTCTCTCAGTTTCTCTCTCACTCACTTACGCACACAGTCTCTCTCTCTCTCACACTCATACACACAGTCCCTCTCTCACTCATACACAGTCTCCCTCATTCACACACACACACACACACACACAGTCTCTCTCACTCACACACATTGTCCCTCTCTCTATCATACATACACTCTCTCGCATACAGACACACACGTCTCTCTCACACACAATACATAGACAAAAAAGACACACACACTCACACACACGTCTCTCTCACACACAATATATACAGACAGACACACACACACACAAACACATACACACAGGTTTTGCATTATATTATCTAAATGAAAATTCAGATGATGCCTACAAAAGGTGATGACAAATGCAAATACACATTTATTTATTAGTGGGAGCCGCCTATTGTGATCACTTTGGGATGACGCCTTTCCGATTACAATAACCGGTTCAAAGCATTACCCATGGTTATAATAACCAACCTTCATGTGTATTTGTTTGTGCGTGTGTAAAAACGTTTCACGCCTCCATTAAATAAGAAACCAAAAAAACTCCACCCCCACCCAACAATAAAGGCCATCTCTGCTAAATTTAAAGGAAGTCTGTCAATGGGTTATATAAACAGAATGCGATGCCACCAACCTGGAACGTAATGAATACCAAGATCTAACCTTCTGTGACATGAAGATGCTAATAATAGAAGTACCGATGATGCGGGCGTGTGTGTGTGTATGTGTATATATATATATATATATATATATATATACATATATATACACACACACACACACACAAATCAACGGGTACTGAAAAGTTCTTGGCTTTGGGTAAAAGAAAATACACCTGGATTAGTTAATTAGGATTTTATTCATCATATTCACCTCTCAGATGCACGCCCTTACTGCAACGGTCCTTCAGTTTTTCTAAGCCTCGTGAAAGAACTCGAGCGGTTAGGCCTCCATCAAGGCTTTTCGCGATTCTCTTCAAACCAGGCGCTTTTCAGCACCACCCCCATCACATGTGTGTGTGTGTATGTGTGTGCATTCAACAGTAAAATTTGGCAGAATACCATCTTTTCTTCTTAGTGGAATGACATCGAGTTGGTGTGATGCCCTGGTGGTTTTCATGCATGTTCTCCAAAGACATCTATGTAACTTTGCCTGATTTTTGGTATACCAATTCCGTGAAGTCTCTTACCTCATGGGGAAAGAATAGATTTTTATTTTTTATATGCTTTTTCACTTTTTCCTTGTTAGTATTTTCGTGTTTCAGACAACGGAGATTACGATATTGAGGTGGGAGAAAGAATCTCTTTTTAGAAAATTTAATTTCTTTTCCCCCACATTTTTACCAAGCAGCTGGTATCTTGTTACTTTTCCCATGCGACATGGGACTTCGAAAGCTAGTTATTCCGAAACTCTGCAGTAACTTTATCCACTAATATAGTCGGGCCCAGTGACGGTGATATTTCGATCATCTCCACTCACAAAGTTATATAACACAATCTCCATTTCCCTTGTTAATCCTGTCCATACCAGCTCTTTGACCACCACCAAAGTTAGTCGCTGAGATATCTAAACTAAACTTATATCGACTTTAGTTTTAAAGGACTTCAAGTTTCTAGGTCATATTCTAAGAACTATAGCAATGGACATAAATCGTCTCGCAAGAAGTTCCGTCAATGCTTTGGCATTCACAACAGTTGGTGATATTTTCAACTCCTCAGGCAGCAAACCGACGATTTTCATGTCGCAAACCCAGTCTTAAGAGTCAATTGTTAACAAACCAATTCCTTATTTCCATTGAAGAATCTCTTAATTGTCCTAATTTCATTAAGAGTAAACCAGGTTTTCTTTTAATACAAGAATATGAAGACATGCTTGTATCGATCGTCTTACCAACCAAAAGCCTTATTTGCATATTTTATGATTATTATAACGCATATTAAAGTACAACCTTGTGTTTATCACAAGAAAATGTTGTGATGTCTCTGCCTTTTCGAACGTGTTAATTTAAATTGGAGATGCCTTTCACCAAGTATTGAGACTGCCTCGTAGATTGTTGAACGTTTACTCCCACCCCTCCAAATCATAAATAATGCTTTCAAATTTGGGTACAAGGCCAGCAATTTTAGTGGAGTGGGGGTTACGTCAATTAAATCGATCTCAATGCTTGATTGATACTTTATCGACCCCAAAAGTAAAGTCGACCATGGCAGATTTAGAACTTAGAACGTAAATAGTCGGAAGAAATGCCGTTATGCATTGTCTGAAGCGCTAACGATTCTGCCCAACACCGTCCAGCATATTATGATTAATAATTACAAATCAGCAGGGAGAACCTTTGCATGGTTGCTCGACCCCCTCGAGCAGAGATTCTCAACAGGGGTCCATATAAAATTTTGTCGTTAAAATTTATCTGCTATAAATCGCTTATACTTCAACAATCGACAACCTATTTGAACACTTCTTCATACAACAATATTTAATCAAATATATAAAGTTTTTAGACATCGAATGGCTATCAGGGTCCCTCCCGCCCCAAGTAAAATGGGAATCCAAGGGGTCCATTGGTAAGAAATGGTTGAGAACCACTTCTCTAGAAATAGCTCTCAAATCTCCCTCAAATCAAACCCTGTTATCTTAAGCAATGAAGATGGATAATCTGTTCATCGAACACCTATAAAGAGGAGATAGTCATAACTGGAATACCTGTGATTATTATTAGCCCGAACTTTTACCTGGTGCTAAAACGACGTAACGCTTCTGCAATGCCAAATATTGTTGATGTGTGTAGTATAATCGGGTCTGTATACCCTGGTACGTAATTGGTGATTTGCTTATCTTTCTCGAAAGGGGGGAAATTCAAAGTATGTGAGTTCAAATCGCAAAAGTATGTAATTATTTAGCACAAACTCACTACCAATTCCGCCACTTCAATAAGTTCAATCATTTGTGTGGATGTGTTTATCATTGTTTTCACCACCACACCACTGCACTAATTCTGATCTTTCTGTACCGAATTATTAGCTGGGCTTCCGGAATGGCTAATTTCATCTTGATATAGAAAATGTAACAAAAAAAAAAAAATTATCATTATTATTATTATTATTATTATTATTTCTTTATTGCCCACAAGGGGCTAAACATAGAGGGGACAAACAAGGACAGACAAAGGGATTAAGTCAATTACATCGACCTCAGTGCGTAACTGGTACTTATTTAATCGACCCCGAAAGAATTTGAACTCAGAACGTAACGGCAGACGATAATAATAAATAAATAGATAAATAAATAAAAGAAATTTTTTTAAGTGAAAGAGAAAAGAAAAAAAGTTCCTCCACTCATGCTCTGAATTAAAGTCCCGTGGGAGACGCCTTATACATACAAATATATAAAAACACACACACACACACACACACACACACACACACACGTTGAACACGACGGCCGCAGACATAACTGTGTTTAAAAGAAGTTCACTTTGTAACAACGTGGTTTTGAGTTCAAACCGATTGTGCGATACCACGAATGAATATCTTCTATCAGGGCCAGGGACCAGCCAAAGTCTTATGGTTAAAATTTGGTCGGCAGAAACTGTGTCGGAACCCTTCTCGTGCTTGTTGAACTTTGCCATCCTATTAGGCACCTCCCGAATACCCACGGGTACCTCAAGCAGATTCCTCTCTCTCTCTGCTGCATTCAAATTTCCAGTGAAAGGATTACCTCTTCCCTTCGTTCCAGGTTTTTCGACTCATTAAAGAAATTATTATAAAAATATAAGTACCAGTTATACCCCGAGAACAATTCAATTGAGGCTGCCTCGTCCGTGCAAAGATGTAGTCGAGATAAAATATAATGTGGCAGAGAGAGAGAGAGAGAGGCGAACAAGGAATATGAGCGACTGATTGAGCAACACTACTTATCATAAAGGGGAAAACTCCTTTCCAAATGAAACTATAGTTGTGATTTTTCATACACACACACACACACACACACAAGCAGACTGACGCATACATGTACACACAATACAAACAGTTTAAGATATATAGACACACATACACATGTATATATGTATATATATATATATATATGTGTGAGTGTGTGTGTATACACACACACACACACACACGGCGTTTCGATTCTGCTTCATGAAATCACATCATCTCATTTACTGATCTAAAAATAGACTGCCTTGAACCTAAACGCGCGCGCACAACACACACAAAACGAGTTCAAATCCCGTAGAAATCAACTTTGTCCCATCATTTCAGGGTCGATAGAATAAATTACAAGACAATTAGCGATGTTGATGACATCGACTAATCCCCTCCCCTCAAAATCGATGGCCTTGTGCCAAATTTTGAAAGAGTTATTAGTATTATTATTATTATGATGTGCTGGCCGAATCATTAGCACTCCAAACAAAATGCTTAGCGGCATTTCGTTCGTCTTTAGGCTCTGAGTTCAAATCCCGCTGAGCTCTAATTTGCCTTTCATCTTTTTGGTGTCGATAAAATAAGTACCAGTTGAACACTGAGGTCAATGTAATAGACTTGCCATTATCCAGAGCTTGCTGGCCTTGTGCCAAAACCTGAAAAAAAAAAAAAAAAAAAATTATTATTATTATTACTATCACCACCACCACCACCACCACCACCACCACCACCACCACCACCATCATCATCATCATTATTATTATTATTATTATTATTATTATGGCGGTAAGCTGGCAGAACTGTTAGCACGCCGGGCAAAGTGCTTAGCGGCATTTCACTCGCCATTACGTTCGGCGTTCAAATTCCGCCGAGATCGACAAGTCTCTTCGCTCCAAATTTCAGGCTTTTTGCCTAAAGCAGGAAGAATTATTATTATTATTGTGGCGTGCTGGCTGTATCTTCAGAGCATCGGGAATGTGTTCAGTGGAATTTCTTCTCACTTTCTATGTTCTCAGGGCAACTTTGGTTTTCATTCTTTTCGGGGGTCGATAAAATGAAGAACTTGTCAAGTGCTGGGGTCAATATAATCGACGATTCTGTAACATTTATGCTATTCAAGAAAACACCATACAACGTTATATCCTTTCTCCTTTACGTTCTGAGTTCAGATCCCGTTGAGAGATTTATCGTCATCGTAGTAACTTATCTCCCTACCTTACATCTTCCAATGTTGATAAAAATCAAGTACTAGTCATTCACTGGGTTTGATATACATAATTCTAACTGCCCACCAAGATATATGACGGTGTGTTTATACTAGAAGCCAATAAATTTGGTGGGGTATAGAAGATACATAAGGGGGGGGGGAGAATATTTCTTGATTACAGGAGTTGATAGCTTTTCAGAATATTGGCAAATGTTTTGATATATTATAAAGCTTTGCCTTGTGAGTCCAAATATATCCAGAGTCGATAACTGAAATACCAGTTATATATTGTGGATACGCCAATGAAGTCAATCACACGTTTCAGTCGTGACACAGTGCATCATTTTTCTTCTTTATATCTGCCGTATCGTGCGATGTGCTGACTTTGCTAAGACGGTTGGTTGACTTGAGCGATCTCATCTTTAAAGACAACTGGGGAAAACAATGCACTTGTTTCAGTTTAATTGCGCCTCTTCAGTGAAGCATATTATACTCAATCGATTAAATTTAATAATGATCAATACACGCGCGCACGCGCGCACACACGTGCCTTATAATGGACGGCACACATTTCAAATAAGTATCTAGGACTGGGACAATATATATAAAACATAACCAAGACCACCAGTTCCATTATCATTAAACACACTCTCTCTCTCTCTCTCATATATATATAATGTTTAACCGTTAATCTCGACACATGTTTTTCTTTCTTAATTCTTTTCCCCTCTCATCGAGTGTAGACTCGAAACGTCAAAGATTTTTCCATTCTTCCAGAACGTCAAACTAATACGCCTGCTTGTTGCTCCCTCACATGTCTTTGTCTTTTGTTTTCTGTACATTTGAACCGAGAACATTATTTTTCTTGGTGGTTGGGTCGTTGATGACCTCTTTCTTGCATATTGGATGTCCACCAAGTGGTCATCCCTTCTTATACACATGTAATACAATTTTTCTGAATTTTTCAGATTTTTTTATATGCTAGGCTACTTGGTTTTAAATTGAATTGATATTCAATTTATCACCCTCTATATATAAATAGTAATTTATATATATATATATATATATATACATACACACACACACACATCGCACAAGCACGCACGCACATATGTATACCTACACACACTTCTGGGGAATATGTATCGATATTGAGAATACAGAATACATCACTTGTTCATTGAGTACACTTTTGTATGAGTATATACAGAGTACACTGTACTATATCTGTATTCATATAACTTGATATTTCTCACATGTGATATGTGAATTGAATAAAGACTATGTAACACGATTTTTCCCCTTGGGTAGCAACTGTTATTTCTTATTTGCTTACCTCTAGAAAGTATGAAAAATGGTTAATATTTTCTTCAAACTTTGCTTTTGTGACATTTATTAAAATCCCAAAGAATCTCTTTCAACACATGGCTATGATGCTCACCTACTACTCCTGCTCAGAGATGCACATATAGTCGGCCACCAAGAGATATTCTCAAGTGGTTAAGATCAAGCAAATGACAAGCAGATCTGTGGTATTAAGCAGAATATTTGTTATGATATTTCTGCTTCAGCAACTGAGAGCTGCATGTTTGAAATGTAATAGAAAATAGGTCAGTTTCAAAACATTGATGTCCAGGTCACTAAAGCAAAGTTTGAAGGGAAGAGTATTCATTTCCTTTGATTTCTAGATAGAAGCAAACAGGAAATAACATACCAAAAAAAAAAAAGAAAAAAATTATAAATAAACAAATAGTAGTTTTGTTTCACAGTGTTATGAAATTAATAAACCAAAACATGTGTATGTGTGTGAACATCCGTCCTATTTCCTCTCAACTGCACAGACCAATTAACTAACTTTAGCACCAGTTTCTGGGTCGGTCACTTGCAACAAAGACTGGTGTCATGTCGTTGAGGGTTAGTTTCTGCTGCGGCTTCATTTCATGATAAAGGAATCAACTATATCAGAGGTTTTCAAACTTTTTGACTTGCGGACCCCTTTATATTTCAGGCTTTACCTTATGGACCCCCTTATAAACACTTGTGAAATTTATACATAAATATTTGCTTAAAATAACATATATTTTTACATTTATTTATTTAACAGTATTTAACAAATAGGTTTATTGTCAATTAAAAGATTTCGATTAAAAAAACATATATAAAATCAAATTGCCCATAAAAAGTATTTGCTGTCCACGGACCCCCTGTCTTATCCTTGCGGACCCCCTGTGGTCCGCGGACCACAGTTTGAAAACCCCTGAACTATATTAATCAAACATTCCCTGTATGTATTGCCTATTTCAACAGCAAGACAGAATATTATATCTTAAAATATATTGTTATTGTTGTCGGTACGAGGTGTATCTCTGGTTGTTTAAAATATATAACTTTAGTGAGGACTATTTAATAAAGTCTTTTTTTTTTAATATCAAAGAAAAAAATTTGATCTTGTCATATGTAATTATACCTCAAGACCACACTCCAACGGAGAGGCCTCTAATGTGGTTACTTGATTGCTAGAAACAAGCAGTTACCTGATCTTGATTAATAAAAACAACAGTCAAATCACACTACCTACGTAAAAATAGTCGTGTGTGTGTGTGTGTGTGTGTGTGTCCAGCCCGCCTAGCTAGCGGGGTAGCATCATTCAAAAGCTACCACAATGCGGGTAAGCGCATTGTGATCAGCGGTGTGCAACAACCTCCGATAGTCTGGTCAATACAGTGATTTATGTTACTGGTAACACCAAGAAAAAGAAGGTGCTACTTTTCCACTCACCGAAGGGAAAAGGGCTATGGCCAGGAGGAATCCAATTATGAACGGGTATTTTGACCCCCGACCCTCCCATTAGTGGTCAGCAGAGGTGGCCAAATCACTGCTCATCATCTTCTGGGTTGCAGTTTATATATATATATATATATATACAAGAATAAGGGCAGAGAATCGTCAATTAATAATAGAATTAATAATTAACAATAATTAACAATTCTGCCAAGTAGTTCTTTGACTGCTATTTCTAAATTTTCAGTATGTTGGAGAAGCAACTCAATTGCTAATCCCTGTATACTTATATATATATATATATATATATATATATATATATATATATAACAAGAATGGACAATCACAATTTAGTGCAACATAGGTTTCAGAAGCTATCCATTGATTATTTGTGTATTACATCATATATGCATAAACTAGAATTTTACCCATAATATAAAGAAAGTCGTTGGGAATATATTTTTGCCCTGATTGTAATATCAGTTAATGTTACATACATACAATAATTCTATCAAACAATGTTACAATACTTATAATTTTACCGCTTGAAAATTCCATGGTGGAATATATATACTTATGAATCTAAGACTAATTTCCAAAATTAAGAGTAATTAAAGTAAAAATAAATTAAAACGAATTTCTCATTTGCATATATGAAATATGCTAACAGTAATATTGGTTTTTGATTTAGGTACAAGGCAAGAAAATTTGAGGGAAGGGTGCTAGACGATTACAACGATCTCAGTACTTGAATGGCACTTTATTTGATCGACCTCGAAATGATAAAAGGCAAAAGTTGGCAGAAACGGGATTTGAAATCGGGATGTCGGAAGAAATGCCGGATGACAGTTTTTGCAGACGCTCTAACGATTCTGCCAGCGCACTGCTGTTTATGTTACCATTAATAAAAATCCTTTGTTATAGGCACAAGGCCTGAAAGTTTGGGGAGGCGAAAGCCAATGTAATCGATTCCGGTGCATGACTAATACTTATTTTATCGACCCCGAAAGAATGAACGGCAAAGTCGACCTCGGTGAAATTGAACTCGAAACCTAAAAACTGGCGAAATACCGCTAAGCATTCCTGATACTACCAATAATCGTACAAGTATCTTCCCAAAGTTACCTGTTGATGTAACTAAACCACTAGATTGGGATAAATCCATTAAGAAGATCAAAGTAAATTTTTCTCTTTGAAGGACGGACAAACAGAGAGAGATGGGGACGCACTGCCAATTCTATTGATAGCGAAGGATCTGTGGTGGCTGGAACATCATTGACTAATAGTCTGATCTGTCAGTTAAAGAATAGTTGTTTGGTGAATATGTTATTGGCAGGAATGTAGTACTAGCGAATCTAAAGACCCAATATTCAGTGATGTCACGATGTTCACACTTTTCCCTTGAACTAACTGAAAAAAAATGATCAGCATTTTTTTTCCATTTCATAGTTGCACACACACACACACACACACACACACACACACACACACACACACACACACACGTAATCATTTTTACGCACACGTACGCGCTCACACACTGAGTGTCACTCATTTTCTGAGATATATTCGTTTTCCTCCTCCCCTCCACTGTCCCTGGTTCCGTCCTTTCTCTCGTATTGAACCTTTTCACTACCCCCACTCTCTCCACCTTTTTCTTTTTCTCTCTCTCCCTCTCTCTCCCACATTTATTTTCTTTTTACCGTTCTCTCTCTACTTTTCCGTTGCGTTGCAGCTTCTCTTCCTCCCATTCTCTGGTTATGGTTAATTCATCCACACTCACACCTCTTCCGCCTTCCTCGAACCTCTCTCGTTTCTCTCTTAAACAGTGTCCCATTGAAAATCAACCGCTTCCTCCTCCTCCTCCTCTCTCTACTTCTCTTTTCCGTCATACTCTAGCTTTCGAACCAAGTACAGTTGAATAAATAAATTATTGAATGAATAAATAAATGATTTAGATATGACATAAACATCGTTCATTCTACGAGGTCTTATTTGCGACCTATCTGTTCACCTACCAGTCTAGTTAACTATATATCTATCCACCTAAATGGATGCATATCTACCTACAAACTACCTGTTTACTATATGTGTGTGTGTGTGTGTGTGTGTGTATGTGTGTGTGTGTGTGTGTGTGTGTGTATACATAATGCACTTCTATCTATCTATCCTTATATATATATATACACATAATGCACTTCTATTTATCCATCCTTATATATATATATATATATATATATATATATATACATAATGCATTTCTATTTATCTATCATATATATATATATATATATATATATATATATATACACATAATGCACTTCTATTTATCTATCCTTATATATATATATATATACACACACACACATAATGCACTTCTATTTATCTATCCTTATATATATATATATATATACATAATGCACTTCTATTTATCTATCCTTATATATATATATATATATATATATATATATATATATATACACACATAATGCACTTCTATTTATCTATCCTTATATATATATATATATATATATATATATACACACATAATGCACTTCTATTTATCTATCCTTATATATATATATATATATATACACACACACATAATGCACTTCTATTTATCTATCCTTATATATATATATATATATATATATATATATATACACATAATGCACTTCTATTTATCTATCCTTATATATATACACATAATGCACTTCTATTTATCTATCCTTATATATATATATATATATATATATATATATACACATAATGCACTTCTATTTATCTATCCTTATATATATATATATATATATATATATATATACACACACACATAATGCACTTCTATCTATCTAGCCATCCATATATATATATATATATATATATATATATATACTGCACTTCTATCTATCTATCTATCCATATATATATATATATATATATATATATATATATATACACACACACACACACACAGCTATCTATCAGTACCCACACGCCTATTTAGCTATTAACCAATCTGACTACTTACCGTCCTACCTATTTACCTATCCGCCTATCCATATATCCATCCATCTATTTGTCTATCTATCTATCTATCTATCTGTGTCTAACAATCTAACTTGCCTCTGTATATCACAGATTTACTGGCCTCTATTGTGGTGGCAAAATCAATACCCTTAGCGTTGTTATCAGGAACCTTTCGAGGTGTCTCGCAGGAAGGAAAGTAGTTGGAGTAGCAGTAAGGCTTTCAAGATATCCACCATTTTAACTTGTAAGTAGCAATAGTAGTAAATCTAGCGGGGTACTGTTTTATACACATATAACACACACACACACACGTTTATTTATTGATTGATAATTTTGGAGAGAAACCAGATAGAGTGACGAACAGCAAGGCAAATAGTAAGAGACAGTTGCAATAGTGCAAGATAGAACTGGCTGAGAAATCGAACGATCAATAGAAGTGGGGAGAAAGACACGCACCAATATATTGAAAAGATGAAGTGAAGTATACAAACGATAGAGAGACTAAATGTGCTCGTACGTACATATGTATGTATATATGGTAGACATATATAATTCTCCAAATGTACATTGATAAGGGTATGGGTATGTGTGCGAATGTGTGATACATGTATATATGTGTGAACATACCCATGTAATTGAACAACTATCTTTATTTCTAAGTATTTTCCAAGAAATTCTGCACATATATATATATATATATATATATATATATATATATATATATACATATAGCATAACGCAGGCCGCTGTACGCAGTATAAAACGAAAGAAGGAAAAATTCAGTTGTCACTAATTGTGACTAAAGGCGCAGGGTAGCACCTACATTGCTAGACATAAGAGGCAAAGACCCTTACACCTGCAAAAAAAGCACTTCTATGCACTGATATACATACATACATACATAAATACAGATATAATTTGAATATAAAAGTAGAAATTAAAGGTACTGTAGTCAGGTTGCATACATTTATAGATATACATGCACACACACACACACACGTGTATAAAAACTACGTCACACACATAGATATACATATAAATACATGAACGTATCAATGCCATAATAAATTTTATAATATTTCTAAATTTGGCTGAAAATTTCTGTTTCTAACGAGCACACAATTCTATTTGCCTTCCCCTCTTCTAAGTAAGTATATGGAGAAGAGGGAGAGAGAGAGGTGGGTGGACTAGCTGTAAGATTGTTAAAGAGGTGTGAGATATTGGTTAAATATGTGTGGCAGATAATTTCCTCCGTTACGGAACTTGCAAAGAATGAGTGAATGCCATAACGAAAAGCGAAAAAGAAATAGAATTAATGAGGGATTACAAGAAATGGTATAGTGCTTAACATTCCAAAAGACAAGATATTCCTCGACTCTAGTTCAATACAAAGCAACATTATGTTTTAAACACACCCACCCACATGTCTATGTTTGGTTTTACAAACCAGAAATACTCAATACAGAAATTTATATATGTATGTATATGCATATATATATATATACACACACACACACACCTGCACATGCCCCCCACACACACACACACACCAGCAGAAAAGCTAGAAGAGTTACGCAAAGGTTGGGAGCTTTGTTCCAAAGCGCTTACCGAACTAATAAAAGTAAAAATAAGATAACGATTGCTGACTCACACACACACACACACACACACACACACACACACACACACACACACACACACACACACACACTTCATGAACGACAGCATAAAGCAGAATCGAAATGTAAACATTATTATCACTCATTGTGGATTAAATAAGAATGTGCACACTTTCTTTCTATATTGATGATGTGCGGAAAAAAGACGAAGTTTCCTGACAGCACGTCTTACCGTTTGCTGCTGCTCCTAACAGAAGACGTACCTAGATCCCTATGTAAAAGAGTCATAAATTAGGCTAGACCAGCAGTGGATAACATACACAAACACTACCAATATTCTTTTGCCTTGTCCTGGATTACCAATACGTAAATTAAAATGTAATCACATTAATTTACTACATTTTCAAATAAAAATTACTGACAATCTTCAGTTTGCTCAAGAATGGTGCAGATTCTTTCGGAATTGTTTGCATCCTAAAAATTTGAAATACAGTCGTGGCCTAAAGTTTGGAACATTTTTATGAAAAATTAAAATTGTGATGTCCAAGTACAATTCGTTTCAAATATATACATTGTAGAGATATACAATTCCTAATGACTCTCTTCGAAAACGTGTTCCCCATACGAAATTTCAGTTACCTAGTTGCAAAACTATGACTTACAATTTTCATCACACACACACACACACACACACACACACACCCCACACACACACACACACCCACACCCACACCCACACTATATATGCAAATTAGAATTCCAGTTATCTGAAGCCATTGCATTTGATGTGTGTATAAACTGATTGGTTTGTTGATTCTCTAGGGTTATTCAAGTGATGCAGACATCTCTTATCAGACCCCAATAAGTATCGGAAATCGATTAGGGCCGTTCATCAGGTTTTCATTCTACAGAGACATGGGTATATTTGATACGGATGTATGTTTACTACGTAGTATTATTATACACCACACACACACATATATAATTAGCTGTAAAATGACAACTAACTCAAGGGTCAAGAGTTTCCTGTATGGTTCTTATCACATTCGTCACGTTGATTAAGTGCTATGCACATTTTCGGCCCTTAAGTCATTTATGTAATCACAGGCAATTAATATACATGCGCATATATATGCATTTATAACTATATATCTAATATGTATGTGTGTGTACATACAAGGACTCATGAGCATCAGGAGACATCTCGACCAATGTGTACACATGGCTTGGCGTGCGTATACTTAGGTGCACATGTGTGTGTGTGTGTGTGTTCTTATGACAAGTTAGATATAAAAGTAATTTAACATTGGAATGAAGGCTTGCTCGATACTTTTAATAGAATATATGTTTATAACAATTTTATAAGGTATAGAAAGTGACTTCGAAACTTCGGCTTGTTTAATATTGACAGACTCCGAAGAAGGCAAGTAGGCCTAAAATTCGAAGTCAATCAACTGTTACCTTGTAAAATTGTATCTCCCTCTCTCTTATATTTATGTATAATTAATCCCCGCACCAAGAAAAACGGAGAGTTAAAACAACAACGTGAGAGCATGGTACATGCAAAGTATTAAATAAGATGCCCAGGGAAGGAAAGAAAGGGTGTTTAACGTTTCGAGCAAAGCTCCTCTTCAGAAACAGAAGACGGAGGAAAAAAATGATTGCCAGCAATCCACATGTAATTACATTTTAGAATGTGTGTGTGCGTAGGTGTGTGTATTGCGTGCGAGTGTGCGTGTCTGTGTGCTTACAAACATGTCCATATTCACGTAGACGCAAAGTTTATTTGCACGCATATGCTCTCGATATGGCGTAATCACACAACCACCTTCCCTCTCTTGCAAATGAATGAATGAATGAATGAATGAATAATATCGGATATCAATAGAGTCTAGTTTTTTTTCTCTTTCAGGTATATATATTCACCTGTATGTTCACTCAGTGTTGTTCAAGTGACATTGAGTTCAGGTGTGCATGTATGTGTCTGTGAATGTGTGCGTGCGTGAGTGTATTTTCTGTGTGACCGTAAATAACATAAGTACATTATCCTGCAGATTTTCGATTTGCCTGCTGGATAATGTTCCGTATATATTTATATGTATATATATATATATATATATACCGGAGTAAGCACATGAAATGTGCAACAAGGTGGAAAAAAGAGTACTCAAATACCAGAGGTAGAGTAATATGCTTTATTTAAAAGCAGCAGAAATATAACAAAAAAACCGTTACTCTGAGTTTCACGTTCCCGTTCATCGGACAGTTTTGTTAGATGAACGGGAACGTGAAACTCAGAGTAACGGTTTTTTGTTATATTTCTGCTGCTTTTAAATAAAGTATATACATATATATATATATATATATATATATATATATATATATATTGGATCATCCCATAAATAATGCGGTTGTTTTAGTTGCATAAACTAAATGTCGGAGGGGAGCGGGATATACTACCTGCATCAACTTGTACTTATTCTTAGTGTAAGTTTTGAAGCGTGCAGTTCGATTTTAACAGTTATTTTTTTTTTCAAAGCTATAACGGAAGTAACAAAGGAGCATATTCGGCATATTTTGCTTTATGAGTTCGATAAAGGCAACAACACAACGCGAGGAATGTTTATGCAGTATATGGGGATCGGACAATAAGCGTAAGCCAGCGTCAACGGTGGTTCCAGAAATTCCGAGCCGGTAACTACAGCCTAGATGACGAGCCTCGTCTGGAGGATCTGTAGGGCCCGACGAGGATGTCTTGCAAACCCTGGTGGAACAAAATCCCATCGTAACTGTTGAAGAACTAGTAGAGAAGCCTGGATTTGGTCATTTAACCATTCATCAACACCTGCGTGCATTCGGAAAAATTATTAAATTTGGTCAATGGGTTCCTCACAAACTTACCAAGTCGCGCACGCAGGTACACACGAACTAAAATCGATCTACTCGCTTTCATCGTCAACATTTCGTCTTCAGCATTCTTCTTCACACACACACACACACACACACACACACACACACACACACACACACACACACACACACACACACACACACACACACACACAATTTGTATCGTGGTATTCCCTTTTGAATATTAGGGCTTTTACGGACAAAGCATCTGACTTCCTCCAACCGCACCAGCAGCCATCTTTATCAAATTTCGAAGCATGACGTATTCACACACACGCGTTAATTTTTTTCTGCTCTTTGTGTTCTGAGTATAAATCTCGGCTTTGCCTTTCATCTTACCGGGTTGATAAAATCGAGACTAGACAAGTGATGAACGAGACTAATGATATCGGCTGTTTCTCTCCTTTCAAAATAGTTGGCTTTGTGGGTATCTATGTACCCAGTTATGAGAATCTGTGTGTGAGCGTACGAGAATATTTCTTAGAAATATTTTGAGCATACAAAGTTTTTTCTAAAATATTTAATCAAAAGAGTAGCGGTGGAAGAGAGCGGGTAGAGAGAAAGAATATAATGGGGTGGGGAAGAAGAAGTCTACAAGAAAAAAATCATTCTCTTCTATGTTTGGAGACATATGATCACAAATGACTCAAATATGTTGAGGAAAAATATGTAATAAATACTATTAAAATCTTAGTCAACTACATCTAACTTTACTCAAAACTTCGTCTCATTCTACTTAATTGAACTTAACCAACTGGCCTCAATAATTATAATTTCATTGAACGTAAATCTTGATCTAGATCGTAATTGTTTCATCACAGATATTGTACATCAGTGTACAACATATTATTAAACTAATGTGTGGTTTACCGTGGTGTTATCTTTAATAATTTTAAATTCCATTCCTAGCAGCATACAAGCTCTTTTCGAAACTCTTAAATACTAAAATGCTTCTTTGCTTTCGACTTATCTCTTGGATTCGAAAACTAAGCACGCACATACAATATTAATGGAAATAGAACTGTGTGTCTAATACAATATTATACTCTGAGAATAAAAGACCGCGTAATCTATGCATTACGGAAAACTATTAATATTTTTTATTCTGCTTAATTACCAGATGCTCTAAATGTAAATCTTTGAAAGATTTTAGACATTCTAAACTCAACACTTAATCCAGCAGGTAATCGACTAAACTGTAAGATGATAAAACTGAATACACTTATTTTGTCTTTAACACTGAATTATTTTCATTTTGTGAATTACTGCAATCACTTCCATCATGTGTTTGTACGCGTGCATTTCTATTCAGATCACATTAGAAACAACAGTGGTCTTCGCATACGTCACTTCGGCATTTACTTACAAAACCAAGTGCCTCAGTTATTATTGGTAGAAATGTAAGTCTGTAATCCGGATGTGGAAGCTTGAAGTTTCGAAGCAGTTGTCCTAAGTTATCTTCTTCCTGTTTGATTTTCAAAGAGACATTCACATCGTCAGGACAGCTGAGTTCTATGACGATACACATTTTTCTTGTTCTTCCCAAACAATGATATTCGATCTGCTCTGTTTATGTTTGGTAAAAGTTTTGACGGGAATGTTTTTTTCCGATATCCCTTGTCTTGGCCTTTACGTATGTATTAAATAAAATGGCAGGGTTTCGATATTTATCCCATCTTTTTACTGAATGGTATTGTATATTTTTAGCGAATACGTGGTGTCTCAGTGGGGATTGTACATTGATATTTTTTGAGTAGCTGCTGAACAGGTGGGATATCTTCCACAGAAATAGGTTATCGACATTTTCGGTTGCATCTTGGGGCGCCAATGCCTTTACCAGAAAAACACCTTATAAACAAAAGAGACAGTAATCTCTTGGATTACAAACGCATTGTCTTTGATGCGTGATATGATATAGCGCCTACGACTCGAAGAATGGCGGTACTTAAGGTCCATTTTAGTGTTATCTTCAAGAATGAATGAATGTGTATATTTATGTATGCATGTGTGTGTGCATGGAACTGGTATAAAATTTCTACTAACAGGGAAGGTCGCTGATAGCATAAAAATATGTTTGGTGGAGGAGGAGGATAAAGTAAAGTAACGAGGCATGTCTGCAGCAGGGAAGGTGATGGAGGTGAGATGTAGAAACTGACAGCGTCTTTTTTACTCTTAGAAATCGCTACTTGCAGGATGGGTTGCTGGCAGCAGCAACAACAGCAGCGGTGTTAGGAGGGAAGAAGGGAAAATGAAATGCACTGAGGCATATCTAAGGCTGGTGAAGTAGTAGTGGGTGGGAAAGGAAGGAGCGTTTACTACGAAACAATAAGCAGTACTAAACTCAAATAAAAAAAAAAACAATGCCAAACTGCAATGTCACAAAATACGTTAAACAGTGAGCTCGCTGCAGCTTTTGGTATTAGCTGCTCATTTCAACGCACTACAGTGCAAAAATTCTTGCTTTCCTAGAATTGCATATGTCGATTTTGATATCATGTACTTGTTTGCCTGGGACGATTATGAAAATTGATTCGTTTTATATATGTATATACACATACACACACACCTAGTGAAAACATACGGTAAATTTTTTACTGTAAAGCTTTTACATGAATTTCTGTTGTATTTTTATATACATATACACACATACATATATACACACATACATATATACACACATACATATGTATGTATATACATACACATGTATATACACACATATATATATACACACATATACACACACACTCACACACTCGCACACACACGAGGGAGTAATGAACAGTTCCTGGCTTTAAGGATGTCACGAAAGGCCCGGTTGGAAGCCCAACACTTCCCAGTTCTTTTACAGGGCTTAGAAAAACTGAAGGACTGCTGCAATAAATGTGCTAATCTGAGAGGGAAGTATGTGTAATAATAAACGCGAAATTCTGTCTATCCGGGATCCCTTTGTCAGTCTACATTTGCTCTATATAAACATAGAATTCCTTTTTGGAATCAGGATGATCCTGGGATTGAAAATTCGCCCTTTATTTGGTTCGTGAACATCCAGTTTTGAGATCTGATTTAAAAGCATTTGGATTGCTATTTCTAGAAGGTAAAGCTTAGCTGATTCATGCCATTTTGGTTGGCGTTTGTCAGATGATGTCAGAGATCAGGGGGTGGGGATAAATGACATTCACTTCGTTAACTTTACGCCGAGATAAGAACTTTGGGATAAATTGGCCAACAGTTGGAATTTAACTTGGGACTGGAACAATACAATGATTGCATTACAGAATTAATTCTCATCTGTCCTTAACCTCGGATCGAACACGACCAGGGTATATAGTCATTATAGACGTATCATAGTCACGCTATTTGGCTCTATTAAGTTCTGTGCCGAGGCTCAATTAGCTCTCCGCAGGAGCTAGGCTAAAAGTCAGCATGGGGTGCAACCTTTAAGCTAGTGTTGAATACAATCATAATTAACTGATCCTCCTGTATTTACTTTCACCTAAAGCCAGGAACTTTTCGGCACCCCCTCACACACACACACACACACACACACATATATATATATATCTCCTAATCGATTTTTGATAATTTGTGAATATAAAGTTGTTTTGATCGATTAGAGTGTTTATTCATTATATCTTTCAATTTATTTCTCCTTTCACCTCGGTGTCACCTGAGCACTTCCAGCTGCAGTCCTATCTTTATTTTTGCTCTTCGGTTTAACGAAATTCGCTTTCGGTTTAACGAAGTTATAAAATTATCCTCATATATATATATATATATATATATATATATATATATATATATATATATATTTCAAAAAAATTGTAACATGTGAATCGTTGGCGATTTTCTTCCTCCGTCTTCCTTTTCTATCGGACTTTCCTGTGTTTCCGAAGAAGAGCTCTGCTGGAATCATTAAACCGTCTTTCTTTCCTTCCCTGAGCCTCTGCTAATACTTTACACGAACCACGTCTTCGCGTTGTTTTTTTTTTTGTGTTCTTCGTTTTGGGGATTTACTATATACATATATATATATATATATATATATATATAGACAGAGAGAGAGAGAGAGAGAGAGAGAGAGAGAGAGAGAGAGAGAGAGACAGACAGACAGAGGTATGCGCGTCTAATACAGCACAATACTTTCCCCCTTGTGCTGAATTAACTCGCGTATAGCAGATTTGCAAAAAGAAGACAATCCGTCCCAAATCACTACAATAGAATACCAGGCGCCAGATACGAAGATTGCTGAGTATAATCCCAAATATCAAATGTAAACTGTAAAGTGCAAATAACTAGATATAAAGTTCAGGCCATGCACAGAAGTTCAAAATAGCAAAAATCCCAATACAAAAATAATCCAGAAAATATAATTATAGAAAAAGATTGGCGTAATG
Organism: Octopus bimaculoides; assembly: GCF_046866305.1. Classification (NCBI taxonomy): domain Eukaryota; kingdom Metazoa; phylum Mollusca; class Cephalopoda; order Octopoda; family Octopodidae; genus Octopus; species Octopus bimaculoides. Next base: position 11,019,544 of record NC_142952.1, read on the forward strand.
ATAACACGAGATACATTCGTATTTTAACACAACATAAATACATCGAAATACGTGCACGTGCGGATGGATATACATTTTTGTGTGTGACGCGTTTGTGCGAGTGTACACATGACACACATTCAAAATGTTTTACCCGTTTCTAAATCTAAGGGTACCAACTTGATATATAGACTAAAGCCACCACATATTCCCTCAGATCACAAAGTGCCATTTTTAAAACAGAAGGATACTGTATTCCTCGATACAGCCAAGACGAACGGGTGTTCACGTTTGGAATGCCTTAGATTATAAGTCTATTCAATTAATGTTCATTTGGTGACTAAACCAGCCGTTCTCAACCACGGCTTCCGGGGCCGCATGAGACCCTCAACGGTTTTCCCTCTAGAAATATAAAATTCTCTTTGACTTGCGTTTTCTTTTTGTTTTTTTTTTCCTGTGGCCTCCTAAAACAAATCCAGGTTTTGGATCTGGCCCGGATATCAAAAAAGTTGAAAACCACTGAACTAAACAATAAGGTGTCATATCCTTGGACTATTGTCTTATGTGATAGTGTTTTTTTCAGAATAGGGGAATAAATTATTGTATCGTAGAGTAGTGTGGTGTAAAACGTTATAGTATTGTATTATGTATGTGGTGTAGTGGGGTGAAATATTGTATAAAGTTGTAGCTATTGAGAGGACATTCAGGAATCTCCATTTGTAAATAACTGATTGGTGCGAAATATTACTCCAGCCAAACAGAATTAAAATTTAGAAATTTAAGCTTAAATGGTTATATTTCACTGCTGTAGGTAGCTGAAAGCTCAAATCGAAATGTAGCAGATGAAGGTAATCCTATTAAGTACGAAATTTATCAAACTTGCTTCAGCCAAAAGGGCCTATGGAGGCCTTTGTCAGGGAAGGCTCGAGAAAAGTGTTCCCTTGTAAGTCCAACTCTTCAGAAGTACAGAAGTACATTATTTTGTCAGAAACTCGATTGTTACGTCGCGTTGCTCCAGTCACGTTGAATTTACATTTCTAAATATAAAATAAAATGCCCCCGTTTCGCCGATGCAGTGCCAGGCTTGTCGTGACACGTCAACGTATGCCATACCACCACAGTACTTCACGTAGTATATGAAGGCATCTCGCAATGTGTCACGATAACCTATAACTGACACAACAGCTGGAAATGTTGATGGGGTGGTGGTGGTGGTGGTGGTGGTGGTGAGTTCGTTGTTTGCTAGTTGTTTTCTAGACACCAATCTAGCTGTAAGTGCGCCTGCATCAAATGACATGACCTAAATCAACTATCTACAGTTGCTTCTAACAGTTTTACAAACTTATTATTAACAGTACCGGAAAACATTTCCTGATCAATAAACATCTGATCATTTCACTCCATAGTTCTCCATTCACAACAGGGCAGAAGACTGTACTGTACATTGTGGATGGAAGACATGATGAGTGAGACACATCAAACGTCTTAATAACATAAGTGAAATAGATTAATGAATTGTATCATATCAGTCTCAAGATTAATGAATTACATCAATACAGTATATCGGTCTTTAGGCATTGGAATATAATGTATTGCAGTATAGTATGAGCTATTAAGTTGTGTAGTGTACGTTGTTGCTTGTACTGTAGTTTAACCCTAAGACGCCCTGATCAAATAGACCAATGATCAAATAAGTTCCAACCGCGACCACACGTCTTCTTGAGAGTATATGGAAGTACAGTAATATATACCTATGTGCATTCTAAAGAAGGTGCAGCGGGATTTCGAAGATACTTATTTCTTGCAGTTGGATTGAAAACATGTTGGCTCCAGTTTATAAATTTTGTACTCTAAGATTTACAAACAGGAGAAAACCATGGTGAACCAAGTTTGTTGGATTGTTTCAAGCCGTCCGTGAGTTAGCTGCCCTCAACACCAACTTTTAATGAAAAGAAACGTCCGAAACCCTCCAAATTTGGCAACACTTGTTCTTCCCAATTGTAGGAGTTCTATCCTTGTTTGGACACCACCTGAATATAGAACATAAAGTTGGCACTTTTCTTCGAAACGGTAATGATGGTTCACCAGGCAGAATTAATTCATTTTCTGTTGAAAGAAACCTTTTGTTGCTGTTCAAAGCCGAATAATGGTATGCAGATGGAACTTTGAAGATAACAGCTTCAGGAATGGTGGCATTTTGACTTTTTGTCTATACTGTAATAGGCAGAAAGACCAGGGTCAGATTTAAACCTTGAGCGAAGAGGGGGAAGGGTTCATTTCAGTTTTGGTGAGACTTTTATACGCTAAACTTAAAATACACAACTAAATTTTTGTCGTTTCCCCCCTAGTTTGTTCCCCCTTTCGCTGGTGAACAACTGTGAAACGTTTCAGTTTTCTCAATGTCTTTTTAAAGGTCCAAATAAATCATGTTGATTTGACTTTACTACAACTATACGAAGAAAAATGTTGTTGTTGGTACTCCGTCGCTTACGACGTCGAGGGTTCCAGTTGATCCGATCAACGGAACAGCCTGCTCGTGAAATTAACGTGCAAGTGGCTGAGCACTCCACAGACACGTGTACCCTTAACGTAGTTCTCGGGGATATTCAGCGTGACACAGTGTGACAAGGCTGACCCTTTGAATTACAGGCACAACAGAAGCAGGAATTAAGAGTGAGAGAAAGTTGTGGTGGAAGAGTACAGCAGGGTTCGCCACCATCCCCTGCCGGAGCCTCGTGAAGCTTTAGGTGTTTTCGCTCAATAAACACTCACAACGCCCGGTCTGGGAATCGAAACCGCGATCCTATGACCGTGAGTCCGCTGCCCTAACCACTGGGCCATTGCGCCTCTACGCAAAGAAAAATACCCGTAAATATTAACCCTCTCAGCAAGGATTGAATAATGAATATATTATTTCCTAGCAATTAAAAAAAATAAACTTTAATATTTTCTGTGCAACACAATGAATTTGCCGATGATGTATTCGCTTGTCATTGTAATTAACATGCGGCGAAATGATTGGGCCATGTTTAATTAACTTTGACGTACTTAGCCGACGGTAAAATGATTGAGCGGCGATATATTTAGCACACTATTTATTACATTTGGGGAATTTAACGTGATCAAATTTCAGAAGTCCCAACTGCAAGTAATCACTCGAAGAAAGGCCAGGTGTCTTCATCACGCATGTAAATCTATTGATTAATTCCGCTGCAACAACTGTTTCTCACCGAAACTGTTATTCCACTTGTAGACATAAACAAATTGTAACAGGCTCTCTGTGAAATCTATTCTGATATTAGACATTGTTCTCGTGGTTAATGTGAAACACATACACACCTATATATAATCATGCTGAGATGGTGGTGGAGGGGAGACTAGAACAGTAGCTGCCTATACACACACACACATATATATAATAATATTAGGGACAAAATCCAAAATTACAGGTAAAAACTCAATTAAAATCAATTTATAAAAAATTAAAATTAAATTGAGCTTTATAGATAATATATATAGTTTTAGGGAAAATAACCAAGTTTCAAGAACTCATCGATGAAAATCCACTATCACATATAGAAAAATTAATAATTAAAAGCTCAATAAATGAGTATAATATAAAGTAAAGTAAATATCATAAGATAAATATAATAAATAATAATAATAATAATAATATATTTATCTTATGATATTTACTTTACTTTATATTATACTCATTTATTGTGCTTTTAATTATTAATTTTTGTATATGTGATAGTGGATTTTCATCGATGAGTTCTTGAAACTTGGTTATTTTCCCTAAAACTATATATTATATATATATATATATATACATACACACACACACACATACACGCACACATACTTTCTCTTTAACAAATTAGTGAGATTCTGTACAAGGCATATCTTACTGGCCATTAACGCCTATCAATAAGATAGACATTACTCTCTCTATCTCTCCCCGTCTACTACCCCAATCTCTTCCCTTTGCCGTCTATCTTCGCTACTGTCAGTCTTCCTCTCCCTCTGTCCGTCTCTCCGCCTGTCAGTCTCTCCTCCAGCCAGTCTCTCCCTCCCTCCTCCAGTCAGTCAGTCTCTCCCTCTCTCCTCCAGCCAGTCTCACCCTCCCTCCTCCAGCCAGTCTCACCCTCCCTCCTCCAGCCAGTCTCACCCTCCCTCCTCCAGCCAGTCTCACCCTCTCTCCTCCAGCCAGTCTCACCCTCTCTCCTCCAGCCAGTCTCGCCCTCTCTCCTCCAGCCAGTCTCTCCCTCTCTCCTCCAGCCAGTCTCTCCCTCTCTCCTCCAGCCAGTCTCTCCCTCTCTCCTCCAGCCAGTCTCTCCTCCACTCAGTCTCTCCCTCTCTCCTCCACTCAGTCTCCCCCTCTCTCATCCAGCCAGTCTCTCCCTCTCTCCTCCTGTCAGTCTGCCTCGTCTTCTGTCTCCAGTTTCATAATCTCACACATTACTGTTCCACCCTCTCCTCACTCATTCTCATTGCTATCTTTATCCTCTCCCTCCCTCCACTCACTACAGTCCCAAACTCCCCTCCCCTTGCTACTCAACGCTACCTCACCTTCATTACTCTCACGTAAGTCAGTCGAGTAGCCCTTCTCTAGAAGCAGTTTAGGATTGTGTGTGTGTGTGTGTGTGTGTGTGTGTGTGCGCGTGTGGTGGTAGCTGTACCGTCCCAGATACACCTTTGTGGGATGTTTCACCTGTGGAAATCGGCCACTGTTTGGGAATAAAATATTTTCCAGATCTGAAGAGAAAGACCAATCTTTGAGACTCAAAGCTCCAAGTTATACTGAACATGTACATTGGTCATGATTAACCCTCACAAATAGTGAGTTCATTCCAGTTGCCAGTCATAATACATCTACTATATGTACGAAGCTGTAACGTGTTCAAATCGCAGGTGAAAATAAACGAAATTATGAGATAATCTATGTAAATCTCCCTAATTTTGTGATTTTTTTATATTTCCCCATTAGTGCAATTGTTATGTCTGTTGTTGCTGTTGTATGACCTTAAATCAGTTAATCAGAGTATAATTGAAGATATCCCAATCATAACCATGCTGCATGTAGGCAACGGACAATCTTTCAGTATTAGTAGATGATGTCATTCAGTCAAACAACGTTCCCTAATGACGTAGAACGTTCCCTAATGACGTTGATATAAAGGCTAGGCTAAAGACTGTGTACTAATGGTGAAAGATTGCCGTAAGCGCTGTGCATATGTTTATGTGCATCGTTGTGTGTGTGTGTGTGTGTGTGTGCAAGTATGTATATGCGTCTTGCACGTGTGTATGTGCATCATGTGTGTGTGTGTGTGTGTGTGTGAAGGAAAAATGTGAACTGAATAGAAAACAACTGTGACACTTTGACATTCGTAACATTTTAAGTGAGGGGAAAGGGGGGAGAATATCAGATAACTGAGGGGGGGGAAGCAGACAAAAAAAAGGCTGTTGCGATTGGCCATTTGTAGTAGTTTATAATGATGGTGGTTGTGTTGGTGGTGGTTGTGTTGGTGGTGGTGGTGACGAATGGCAGTTAAATAAGAGGAGGGTGAAGAGGATGGAAAGAACAGGTGATTAAAAATAACAACCAGTGACAACGCACAACCATGCAATCACCATTTAACATACAACACACACACACATGTTGTTGTTGGCACTCCGTCGCTTACGACGACGAGGGTTCCAGTTGATCCGATCAACGGAACAGCCTGCTCGTGAAATTAACGTGCAAGTGGCTGAGCACTCCACAGACACGTGTACCGTTAACGTAGTTCTCGGGGAGATTCAGTGTGACACAGAGCGTAACAAGGCTGGCCCTTTGAATTACAGGTATAAGAGAAACAGGAAGTAAGAGTGAGAGGAAGTTGTGGTGAAAGAGTACAGCAGGGTTTGCCACCATCCTCTGCCGGAGCCTCGTGGAGCTTTAGGTGTTTTCGCTCAATAAACACTCACAACGCCCGGTCTGGGAATCGAAACCGCGATCCTACGACCGCGAGTCCGCTGCCCTAACCACTGGGCCATTGCGCCTCCACAACACACACAGAGTAACAGATGATAAAAGAGATATTGAGGAATTTAGATATCACGTGGGTAGTCATTAATAAAGCAGTGACGGCGGTGTGTGTGTGTGTGTGTGTGTGAGAGAGAGAGAAAGAGGTTTATGGTAGTGGTGTTTTCGGAGGTATGTTGGCGGTGTTGTGTATAATGGTAGTAAAGGTGGTGGTGTTGTCTATTGTGGTGGCGGTGGTGATGTCTGCGATTGCTGAAGATGATAAATGATTTTGTTTTGAAACCTGTGACATTTATCAGTCGCCGACTGTTTCTGGACGCGGTATGGATTGCGCGTGGATGCGTGTCCGCGTCTGCTTGTCCGTATGTGCATGTGGTGGCTTGCGTGTTGAGCCTCCGTCGGCCAATATCTAGAGTCTCAGAAAACATATGTACACGTGTCTGCGTACATGTGCGCATGTCTATGTAGAAATGGCGTGTATATGTTCGAGTCTATGCACAACTGTACATCTGTGCGTTTATCCGCTCGTAAATGTGAGTGTGTGCCGCTGTGTGTGTGAGTAAGAGTGTATTTGTGTATGTGTGCTTTAGGGATTAAGCTATCGGTACAGCTGCAGCGAGTACATATCTATACACAAAATATATACTACGTATGTGTGTATGTATATAAACAGCTGCACACATCTTTTTTTTATACATACACAGTTGTTTCCAAACAAATAATGCAGGAATGCGCAAGCGGATTTGCGTATATATATATATACAGCGAGCTAATGAAGGGGCTAGAAATAGCAGCCAAATCATCTACAAAATCACATTCTCTGTGTTGTCTGCCCGAAAAGGAAAGACAGGCATGGTTAAAGTTCCTGATGGAATTAATAGAGGTATCCTGGACCAAGATTGAGAAGAAATTCATCGTCTGTTCACATATCTACCGGAAGAGGGGGTGGTGGCAATTATTCCCCTTTGTTACGCCTCGGCATTAAAAACTAAAACCACGGAAGTAATTTCAGTCTCTCTCCTAACATGGCTTCATTCCATTTTATTCAGTTACTATTGTTGATACCCAATACGTGTAAACTGGAATATTAGCAATATAACTCAAACAAAATAAATGAGGGGTGGGGAGGTTCTGTATACTGAATACAAACACGATTGTATCTTACATCTGCATCAAACTTCGGTAAACTAATACTATCTATACCATTAATACACGATAACTGAGGGAGAGAGAGAGAGAGAAAGAGAGAGAGAGAATGTGGTGATACGATTTTCAACAATGAGTGTCAAAGAATACTCTAGCAGCGTGCTCATTATACCGAATGCCCATATGACTGACTCTCAGAGTGAGTTAAACTTGAGATAACTATAAAAGTTTTCCCCTCCCCGACTATATTTATCCAAATTTTCCTTCAAATTACGTCTTTCAAAGAAATTTTTCAAGGATACTTTCCCGACGTGGATTCCGATTAAACTTTGTTGACATAAGATAATCGTATTCTACACCCTCAAGAAACGTATTTAATGAAAAATTCCCTAAATGATATGCATTTTAAAAGAAGATATAAACAAATTCGGCGTGTGTCCCCGACTGTTCCCAAGAAATTCCTGTCAAATTATATTTATATAATCGTAATCTACAACCTCGTAATCCTATACATCTCATTAAAAAATATGCATTTTTTAGAGTTAAAAAGAAACGGAGTCAGCAGGAACAGACGACTTCTGTAGAAATTAGTTTTATTGTTATAAAAGTCGATTTACATTATCAGAAACTGATAATTTACATTGATGTTACTAATAGAGTATCTAGATATTTTTGGTGTTTAACAATCAATATTTTTTCTCTGTTGGATTGCAAGTCAATTTTTTCCCTTTACACTGTCTAATTTTTAAATTCTAAAATATGCCTAAACTGGGAGAAAATGACTATTGACTAATTTCAATAATTTCTTCTCTTTAACTGCATGATGCGTAAATATATCAGGAACAGAGCCACTCCAGCCGCTCATGAAGAAGCTATAGAGAATATTTTAAGTTAAATTTTTAGATTTAGTTGAGTGTCGTTAATTTCAGTATCATGTGCCATTTGTCCATGATCGTCTATCATTTTGACTTAAATGGTTTAAACGTTTGCTGCATTTCTTATCTTTCTGATGTCTAAGGATAGATAATAATGTGTATGAGTCTGTTTTCTGGAGAACTGAAGCGGCAAATTTACATTATCTTACTCATTTTGCCCCAGCCAAATTTGTCTTTTATATGCTCAAAGGGAACGGCGATAATGTTCTGAAACAGTATTCTGAATATGTTATAGTGTTTTTAATGCATTTAGAGAAGCAAATGCTTTGCTGATATAGTTTTTGTAAGGTAGTGAACATTCGTACAAAATATTTTGAGGTACTTCTTAAATATAGAGGTCCCGACGTATCTAAAGGGAAGGTGATCTACTTTTACCAAATCTACTGTGACTTCACATAAGCGGCTCTTGTGCAAGTCGAAACTAAAAATTAACCCTAACCAACCCTATCCTTAACTGGCGGAGGCAAAGAATACGTACACCACCCGTTTTCTCCGTAACCCTAACGAGTGTGTACTTTAAAAATATCAGATTAAAAACAGACGATATTGTGGGGGAAAAGTTCAGAGTAAAAACAGACGATAATACATCATTTAACAGTAGTTTTGGTAAAACTACTTTACAATTAAGTAGAGCCATTTTTTTTTTTTTTAGTTAAACGATTTTACGTGAACAATTAAGTCCACACAATCTCTTTCTGGTTAAAAGATATATGGAACAATAATAAGTAAAATTTAATGACTTACTTCAAAACTTTAATGTAAATATTAGAGCAGGTAATCATGGTCTTTCGTCCAAAAGATTGTGTAATGGCCTGCATCTACAGCCACGTCTTCTCGTATGCATTGTGGGTAAAACCTGGGGTAAGAGACATGTGGATTTTTTTTTCTCTTTTCAAAATTTCATGAAATATGTTAATTAGCTTAAGACACCAGGCGCCAATATTAAACAGAAAGTAATGACAACTCTGGAGTAAAAATGGTTGGGTGTCGACGGTACAAGGGGACATAAATAGATTACACCAACCCCTTTATTTGAGCTATACTTTATCTTATCGTGAAGTGGTTAGGTTAATCAGTTCGCGATCGTGAGTTCAATTCCCGGCAGTGCATTGTGTCCTTCAGCGAGATACTTTTTTTCACGTTGCTTCAGTTCAATCAACTGGTAAAAATGAATAGTACCTGTACTTCAAAAGGTCAGTCATTTCACATTCTGAGTTACGCTGAATCTCACTGAGAAGTACGTTTAGAGTACACATGTCTGTGGTGTACTCAGCCACTTGTGCCTTAATTTCACAAGTAGTTTGTTCCGTTGATCGGGTCAGCTGGAACATTCGTCGTTGTAACCAGCGGAATGCCAGTTACTTTATCTTATCGACCCCGGGAATGATGAAAGATAAGTTGATGTAGGCGGAATATGAACTCAGAAAGTAACTGGAAATTCAGAAATAATAATAGTTCTGATGTCTACCAACTCTTCAGTTTTATAAGTCTTAAAAAAATAAATAAATGAAATAAACTATAATAATCATCTTGCCATTAAAACTTTTTGTTTACCTGTTTCAGTCATTGGACTGTGGTCATGCTGGGGCACCAGCCTGAAGGGTCTAGACTAACAAATCTATCCCAGTACCTATTTCTAAATCTAGTACTCATTTTATCGGTTTCATTTGTCAAACCGCCACGTTACGAGGACATAAACAGCCAACACCAGTGGTCAAGCGATGATGGTGATCGATAAACAAATACACCCACCGACATACATATGCACACATACATGCATGCATACACATACACACGACGGGCGTCTATGCGGTTTTCGTCAACCAAATTCATCCAAAAAGCATTGGTCTACTCGGAGCAATAGTAGAGGACAGGTGCCC
>NC_142952.1:11039511-11052011 GCF_046866305.1 Octopus bimaculoides
CATCGCCTCGCTAAATAATAAAAATTTTAGCATTTAGTCAACCAATATCTAAAACCAGTCAGACACTAAAACTACATGGACGCTCGGCTTCATTAATATAGCAGCAAATCTCTCTTAAAACAAACACTGGAGCCTTACATGAAAAAGAACATGGTGGATGTCGTCTCTAATAAAGAAAGCGTTACAGACAGCGATGATGCTGTCAACTGGAAAGCTGCTGATCTGAGACTCAACTGCAACGACTGCTACGACAAATAACTGTTTCCTTTGGCATACATTGTAAAGTAAAAAGGTGAATTCCTTGCTGGTTTCCAAGCTGAAATCTGTTCCATTTCACTTTACATTCAACGGTTTGTGGAGGATTTTTTAATTTATTGGGTAGCAGCACCAATATTAAAGTCCTTACGCTGTGTATCGAGTCAGCATTGAAAACTTCGTTTTCGTACTGTGGATTCAGTAGAAACCAGGAAACCAATCCACTTCTCTCCAAATAATTTTATTCGCAAAAGTAATTTCAGGTCAGCCTCAGTATTATAGTTTTGTCGAAGTCGGTGAGCTGGAAGAATCATTAGCACGCCAGGAAAAATTCATAACGGCATTTCGACCGTCTTTACGTTCGAAGTTCAAATACCATCGAAATCGATTTTACCTTTCATCCTGTCGGAGTCGACAAAATAAGTACCAGTTGAACACTAGTGTCGATATAATCGACTAGACCCCTACCCCAGATTTCTGGCCTTTTGCCAAAATTTGAAGCCGATATTATAGTTTTGTCACTTCTTAGATTGTCGAATTGATCTATTGTCTTTAGGCGTCCTGAGTTTATTGAAGAGTGAAGTCCTTTTCCTCAAACACAGCAATGTTAGGATACACATCACAAACCTATTATCTCGGTATTTGGAGACCTGTACAATTGGCCATTCAGCCCTCATATACCATTCAAATGGCCTTGCAAAATAACTATGTATATCGTATGATTTTCATTTCCCCTCTAACATTTAAAAACTCATGTAGTCAACGTTAAAAACTTTATCTTTATGCTGTAGATCTAGTAGAGGCCGGGCAATCAAATTGAGAGGACGGGGCTTTCTCCAAACAATTCCATTCACGGGAGAAATTTAAACCCGGTTCGACAAACTAATGAACCATCTGTTAATGAAAGGCGACATTATCTAGTTAAGAACTTTAAAAAAAAAAGTTGTATTTATAATAATTATGAAAAAAAAAAATCTATTTTTCCTCTTGTGAACGGGCTTTTTTCTGTTTTCTGAACTTTTTCGAAACCCTGTAATTCGTTTGTGTTTCTTTATTATATTTTTAACATAAAATATAATTTGTATCGATTTTGTTAATCTTATCCAATCTTTTTCTGTCTGTTTCTAGTTTATAAGCGGAACATTTACCATCCACGTGACAAAGTTATAGCTGTTCATGTACCAGAGTACCATAAACTTCAAAATTCTCCATGTAAGTATGTGATATCATTCCTTTCTCCTCTATTCATTCGTTGATAGCGTATTAATCACATCTTTTCACTGATTTCATATCGTGTCAATCGCATATGTTCATGTGGTTTATACTCTGCAGATATCATACATTTTCAGAGACTTCATATTCTGCTACAGACAGTTCCGTATCTTCACTATTGGATAGATATTGTATGATGAATCAGTCATTTACAAAGGAGTTCATCCTGCGTTTGATTAATTTATATATATATATTTTTACTTCCTACTGATACGATGATACCTATTGTAGACATTTTGTTGTCTATTATTTACGCAAATTTTGTGAGCACAAACATTTGTATATACGCAGAAAAATGTCGCTAAAACCTACTGAACATATTGTTTAAATATATATATAAATGGCGGTGCCCCAGCATGGCCCCAGCATGGCCACAGCTCATGAGCTGAAACTAGATAAAATGAAAATGAAAATGACATATATATATATATATATATATATATATATATATATATATATAATATGATATAATATATATAGATAGATAGATAGATAGATAGATAGATACAGACAGACATACACACACACACACACACACACACACACACACACACACACACACAAATATATATATATGAATTCATATGTGCATACATATATATATATACACACATAAATGTAAACACATATATACACATCCCTACATATACATAACATACCCACATGTATACATAGAGACATACACATACACATATTCATATGTATGTAGACACGCACTCACACATATATACATACATATAAATATGCATACAAGCACATATATATATGCACAAGCATACACATACGCATATATATACATACACACATATACACATACGTATGCATACATACGTACGTACAAACACAAAAACATACATACATGCATACATACATACTTATATACGCATATCTGTCCCTCATTCTATCATCTCAAACGTACCCCAGGATTCGGTTTTGTCCTTCATTGGTTTTGTCCAAACATAGAGGGGACAAACAAGGACAGACAAAGGGATTAAGTCGATTACATCGACCCCAGTACACAACTGGTTCTTAATTTATCGACCCCGAAAGGATGAAAGGCAAAGTCGACCTCGGCGGAATTTGAACTCAGAACGTAACGGCAGACGAAATCCTATGTCAAATAAGTCAGCGTTGAATCAGTAACACCAAATAGCGACGCCAAAACGGCTGTGCCAGAACGGCCGTGCCAAAACGGCCGTGCCAGAACGGCCGTGCCAGAACGGCCGTGCCAGAACGGCCGTGCCAGAACGGCCGTGCCAGAACGGCTGTGCCAGAACGGCTCCTACTCTCCTTAACATTGCTAAAACCATTTCCATCTCAATGTCTGGCTCCTCTCTTCAGAGACAGAAGATAAAATCTTCCTCCAACTATTATTGATATTCTACAAAGCTCAGGTAAGGCCCACGATGGAAAATTGCTCTCACATCTGGGACAATGCTGCTGCTGCTGCTGCAGATGATGATGACGGTAATGATGATAATGATGACGATGCATTAGGAGGACATTAACCCCATCCTAAAACGAGCATCTTGACTAATTGGCATAAAATCACTTAGAGCCATACTTCAGCCTCAGTGCGCCGCTTCCCCTCTCTCTCTCTCTCTCTGCCTTTTCTGTCATTTACTATAACAGTCACTTTTCTTCGAAACCGGTAGAGCCGGGGGGGGGGGCTACCTCCAATTAGATGTTCTCATTCAACTCGTCTCTCTTGTCCTCTCATCTCCTCATCCTATCCATCACCACCGCCCAGACCCTGCTCTAATCATTGTGCCCAGTCAGTCCTTCTTTCGTACATACATTTCTCTGCAGCCGTTGACTTCCAAAGATTCAAAAGTCACTTTAATAATATAAGCAAACTCACCAACCCTGGAGGGATCGCGAAAGCGATGGGCACTCTCACTCCCCCGCGAATCCAGCAAATAAAAAATTAAATATTTTTTTTTAATCTTCTTTTTTAAAATTTTTTTTTATTAATATATTTTTCAAAACGATTAAAATGAAAACCCTCCTTACTTCCTCTCAATTATTTTTTAATACAATTTATTTTTAATTAAATTTTGCTTTAATTTTCCAAGGGTATAAGCGAGGACACTCCCACGAAGGTAATTTTTAATTACGCACCCTGTTGCTCATTGTTGAATTTATTCGTTTATTTATCTAACTATTTATTTTGTTATATTACTATTTTGTTTTTTTTTATGTTTATCCTATTATTGTGTTATTCAAAATTTTTTTATTGACGAAATTGCACTTTTCTTCCAATTTGCTTGGTATATTTGCTGCAACATACTGCACTTTCATGGAATAACCTCACGACCTTTACCCCCCTCTCTTGGTAACGAATGTTCACACACACACACACACACACACACACACACACACACACTCGCACGCACCCCCAGCACGCACACACTCACACACACACATACACACACACAGGCGGCGAGCTGGCAGAAACGTTAGCACGCCGGGCGAAATGCTTAGCGGTATTTTGTCTACCGCTACGTTCTGAGTTCAAATTCCGCCGAGGTCGACTTTGCCTTTCATCCTTTCGGGGTCGATTAAATAAGTACCAGTTACGCACTGGGGTTGATATAATCGACTTAATCCATTAGTCTGTCCTTGTTTGTCCCCTCTGTGTGTAGCCCCTTGTGGGTAGTAAAGAAATAACACACATACACATGCTTTCATACACTTGTACAAACATACATTCACAAATAAAATATTGCAAAGAAACACTTTCTATATCTTAATCTTTATCCGTTTGTCTTTTTCCCTTCTTTTTATCTCTTTTTGCCTCTTTTCTCCTCGAACACTTACAGACTGCATTTTGCTTTGGGTCGTTGACACAACTGACTTGATGTTCCCCAGTTTTTTCCAACCTGCTCCATCTGACCATCAAACTGACCAATGATGTCAATGCATGCAAATTGACTAACTTCGAAACCTTTTAGAAGTTAAATCCATCATCAGTCGCCTTAAAAGACATCTGCAGAAGGAATAGAGTCGGGTGTGGGTTCAGAAGAATGGTCGGGTAGTTCATTCGGTTGCATTCAAGACGAGTGCCACGGCATGAAGACCTCTTTGAACTTGACACTAGAACCTAACGAATCGCTGGTCAATTTTAATGACCACATTACTTATATTTAATTATCTGAGACTTTCTGAAAGTAAATTCCCTTGGCCCCACTGTCCTCAGAACAGTAAAGATGAAAGGAGTGAACCCTTCTTTTTATTTATTTATCAGTGTCCCACCATGCCATCACGTCCGCCGATATACTCTGGTGGCTGGTTACGCCTGTGAAGCCCCTCAGTAAGTGTCCAGAAGATTGGCTGTACACTGACCAGTATGACGATCCCATCCATTACTAGTTGACTATTGGGTGTGTACCCATCAAAAGCAGGCTGGAATTCTTTTACCCTATTTCTCGCCTGCAAAAATAAGATATTAAGAATTCTGGAATTATGGCACGTCCATATACTTAGACAATTTCTTTCGTTTTTTTTTTTTTCTCCATAGTTTTTCCTTTCCAGATGTGAAGGCACATAACTCGGTGGTTAGAGTGTCGCATTCATGATTTCGATTCTCGTACCGCACGATGCGTTGTGTTCTTGAGCAAAACATCTCATTTCCAGTTGCTCCACTCCACTCAGCTGCGAGTAACTCTGCGACAGACTGGTTGTAGTAATTCTGGTTATTGAACTAGTGAGATTGTTGAATACAGAAGACCGGAAAAGATAGGCCGTAAATAGGATGTACTCATCTTAGAACGAAGGTATAGTATCCGTTACTAGTTGTTTTAGTCGTGAACCTTGCTGATCAGGAGTCAGCCATGTTTAAATATTATTCCAAAGCCTCGTTTTCGACTGGCTTGCCAGAAGATGGATGTAACTGTGAGTAGTAAGAATAACAGTAATTATTAACATACTGGTGTCCCATTCAGAGGGTATATTGTGACTATGGTCGCTTATACTCCATGCAAACCGGGTAACCGGCCTCAAGACTCTTAGGAATCGAGACAGGACTTTTACTTCTCTTCTGCCAGGGTTGCACAATCAAAATATTTTAATTATTAATTGAAAGAAGCTCAAGTGGACATTTTTCAGTGCTTGAAGATGGTTCATATACCATAGTATGTAACATCCGATTTTTCCCCGATTCTTTCGCCATACTCGTATATCGTGTTACCAGTTTCCGTAGAATAGTTTCTGTAGTGTCACCTAAAATATTTTCTCATAAGAATGTGTAACTATATGGTATATGTATGTGCGCCTATGAGAGAGAGAGAGAGAGAGAGAGAGAGGTAGAGAGAGAGTAAGAGAGAGAAAGAGTAAGAAAGTGTGTGTGTGTGTGTGTGAGAGAGAGAGAGAGAGAGAGAGAGTGCGTGAGCAAACGGAAGAAAGAAACACTCAATACATTTGCCTGGTGTTATGTGTATTTAATAAGTTTGATTCAGACAGAGAATGTGGCCGAAAGAGAGAGAGAGAGAAAGAAAGAGAAAGAAAGAAAGAGAGTGTGTGTATGTATGTGAGTGTGGGTGTGTGTGTTGGTGTGGGGGGGGGGAGCGTGCGTGTGGGAGCGTGCCTGACCTAACGAAAAAAGTAGCACGCAATACATTTTGGTGGTGTTACGTGTATCTAATAAGCTTGGTTCAGTTCCTCATTAAATTCTCGTGCTTGGGATGGTGGCCACCTCATTAGACGACGTTCAGAGACAATCATTGCTTTTGCTAATACAAAAATTGGAACCAAACAATAAATATATATATATATATATGAAGAAATAAAACTTTGGGGAAATCTCAACTATGTACTTGTTGCTGCTGCTGCTGCTACTGCTGCTGGTGCCGCCTCCGCCGCCACCGCTGCCGCTGCCGCCGCCACCGCCGCCGCCACGGCTGTTGCTACTGGTTACGATGGAGAAGGATGTTATTTTCGATTTTCCTTTCAGTTTTCTTCGCTGATTGTTATTTCAAGCGGTGCATCCGTTGTTGCAGGTAACATATTATTGCATCTCGTTCTTGCATCTGATGCAAGCGACATCAGCTGATGCATGCTGCTATTTTTCGCAACGCATCGCGTTAACTGATATTCTTTTACCACTCTTACTACTATTACTACTATTACTACTACTACTACTACTACTACTACTACCACCACTACTATTACTGCTACTACTGTTGCTGCTTCCACTATTGTTATTGTTGTTGTTGCTGTTGTTCCTTAATAATACTACAATTATTATTATTATTATTATTATTATTATTATTATTATTATTATTATTATTATTATTATTATTATTATTATTATTATTATTATTAAGGCGGTGAGCTGGCAGAATCGTTAGCATGCCGGTTAAAATGCTTAGCGGTATTTCGTCTGCCTTTACGTTCTGAGTTCAAATTCCGCCGAGGTCGACTTTGCCTTTCATCCTTTCGGGGTCGATAAATTAAGTACCAGTTACGCACTGGGGTCGATGTAATCGACTTAATCCCTTTGTCTGTCCTTGTTTGTCCCCTCTAATGTTTAACCCTTTGTGGGCAATAAAAAAAAAAAGAATCGTTAACACGCCGGTTAAAATGCTTAGCGGCATTTCATCCGTCTTTACGTGCTGAGTTCAATTTCGCCGAGGTCAACTTTGCCTTTCATCCTTTTGGGATCGATGAAATAAAGTACCAGTTACGCACTGAGTTCGATGTAATCAACTTGCCCCCTCCCTCAAAATTTCAGGCTTCGTGCCTATAGTAGAAAGGATTATTATTATTATTATTATTACTACTGCTACTATTAATAGCATTAACAGCCTTGTTTCACCAATGTATTGTAGTCGTGTAAGAAGCTAGGAGTGCTGTTAGATACAATAAGGAACATAATGGTTTCAATTTTGGCACAAGGCCAGCAATTTCGGACGCGGGAGTAAGCCGATTACATCGAGACCAATGCTCAAGTGGAACTTATTTTATGGATCCCGAAAGGATGATAGGTAAAGTCAACTTTAGTGGAATTTGCGCTGAGAACGTAAAGACAGAAGGAATGCCGTTGAGCATTCCTGGCGCGCTAACGATTCTGCCAAGTCGCTGCTTTGGATCATATTAATATACTGATTTCAAATTTTGCCACAAGGCTAGCATTTTCGGGAGAGATTACATCGATCTCGGTGTTCAACTGGTGATTATTTTATCGACCCCGAAAGGATAAAAGATAAAGTCTATCTCTGCGGAATTTGCACTCAGAATATAAAGACGGACGTAATACCGCGAAGCATTTTTCCTGGCGAGCTAACGATTCTGTCAACTCGCTGCCTTGGGACACATTAATATATTAAACGTACTCTGGCAGTTTTGAGCGTAATTAGATATACTTTTAGGACATATCAATAAATGGTGAACTGTACTCTGCTCTATTAGTTTCATTTTCTTTCTCGTACGGGAGAACGAGATCGAAGTCCTGGCAAGGTTTGATTTGTGGGTCTTCTCAGCAATAATATTGTTATTGTGGTTGTTTAAACCCCCGGGTCAAACATGATTGAACATTTCTACGATCAAAATCTTTCCAGGTAAGATCATCCTGTTTTTAAAGTGTGTACGAAGGAATATATTATTTAATGTGTTCTTTATTACTTAAGAGTGGAGGCGCAATGGCCCAGTGGTTAGGGGCAACGGACTCGCGGTCGGAGGATCGCGGTTTTGATTCCCAGACCTGGCGTTGTGTGTGTTTATTGAGCGAAAACACTTAAAGCTCCACGAGGCTCCGGCAGAGGGTGGTGGTGACCCCTGTTGTACCCTTTTGCCACAACTTTCTTTCACTCTTTCTTCCTGTTTCTTGAGTAACGCTGCGATGGACTGGCGTCCCATCCAGGTGGGGAGACACATACGCCACAGAAACCGGGAAACCGGGCCCATGAGCCTGGCTAGGCTTGAAAAAGGACGCATAAATAAAAAATAAATTTATTACTTAAGACAGCAATATGCGATTTCAAGTACATTCGGTTGCTAATTCTATCAGGTCATGTTAAAATTTAAAGGATCACTCGCTATGTCTTCTCGGTGAGGTTTGCTTTGTAAATCTCGAACGATGTTTGATCTGGAGATGTTTTTAGCGAGGTTTAACCTAAATGTCTTCTCCGCAACGTCTAACTTGTAGTATTTCTCTGGGATTTTCATAAGCAGCTCCTCTTTGGGGACTTTGATCTGTAGATCTTTCCCCACTGAGTTACAGTTAAGTCAGCTTCAACATTTCATGGATGTAACTTAATGCAATTCGTTTCGGCAGCCTGCTTTTTATATCACCCCATCACCCAATATGCATTTCGTTTCGGCAGTCTACATGTTAAGCCACATCACCACCCGATTCAAAATACAATAATAATTCTACTATAGACACAAGGCTTGTAATTCGGTGGAAGGGAGATAGTTAATTACATCGACCCCCAGCGCTCAACTGGTAATTATTTTATCGACTCTGAAAGGATGAAAGGCAAAGTCAACCTCGGCGGAATTTTCAACTCAGAAAGTAAAGACGGACGAAATGCCGTTAAACAATTTGTCCGGCATACTAACGATTCTGCTTAGCTCACCGCCTAAATGTTGGATTTAGAAAGGCCACAGCCGAGAAAGTGAGAGTAATGACGTTTATATTACTCTGAGTTTTAACGAAGTAAAACTTACCTCTCAGTTTCTCTATACTCACTTTCTTCCCTTACTCCACCCCACAGTTTCTCTTCTTTCTCTTCTCCTTTTTTCTCCCATTCTCTATGCCTTTTCTCTCTTTCCTTATTTACACTTTTAGTATCTCTCTCTCTCTCTCTCTCTCTCTCTCTCTCTCTCTCTCCTCCTCGTCTTTCTCCCTTCTATTTCGATTTTCTTTCTTTGATCGTTCTTTATCTTCTTCCTTGTTCTCTCTTCTTGTCTTTCTCCCCTTTTTGCCTGTCTGCCTCGCTCTCTTTCCCCCTCTCTCTATCTATCTATCTATCTTTCTCATTGCTATCCCTCTTCAGCACACTCACACAGATATAGACAAGTAGAGAATATAGAAGTATATATAGAAATAGACGAGTGACATCAGAAAATAAGAAAAAGTAGATCGACCACTCCACTCAAACTACCAGCGTTTATCATAGCAGCATTATGATTCAAAGATGGCGTCAGTGTAAACAGACACAGCAGACAAGTTAACAAGAGGATCTTTGGCCACTATATTTACTTTCAACGACCTCCTATTACATATAACATCCAATAAATTTTTAATTGAAGCTTTCGTTTCATCCCCTTTCAAAGTGTCTAAACCTACTTCAAATGACACAAATAGTTTTGCTGTCAGGAATAACACTGCAGCGTCGTCACGCGCATTTCTACGACGGCAGACTGTCGTTGTCACAACATGGCTGACATAAAAATAAACGTCGTTAGCAATTACATTTGATGAAATACTTTTACTTTAACTGTTGTTTGTTATATGGTCAAACCGTCAGTAACGCGTAGAACAAAATGCTTTGCGGAATTTCTTCCGACTCTTTACGTTCTGAATATAAATCTTTTCGAAGTCAGCGTTGCCAGTCTTCCTTTCGGAATCGCTAAAAGACAAATAGAAGACAAGTGCTGGGGGTTGATGTAATCAATGAAACACTTTCCCCTGACGTTGCCTGCCTCGGGCAAAATATTTGGAACAGTCGGTTCATTGTCGGTGAGAAGACTATTCTTTTTTTTTTTACTTTCTTTTACTTGTTTCAGTCATTTGACTGCGGCCATGCTGGAGCACAGCTTTTAGTCGAACAAATCGACTCCAGGACTTATTCTCTGTAAGCCTGGTACTTATTCTCTGCGCTTCTTTTGCCGAGTCACTAAGTTACGGGGACGTAAACACACTAACATCAGTTGTCAAGCGATGGTGGTGGGGGAGAAACACAGACACATAAGCGCGTGCATACACACACACACACACACACACACACACATACACATGCACACACACACACACACGCACACACACATACGACGGGCTTCTTTCAGTTTCTTATTTCGTTATTGCCCACAAGGGGCTAAACATAGAGAGGACAAACAAGGACAGACAAAGGGATTAAGTCGATTACATAGACCCCAGTGCGTAACTGGTACTTAATTTATTGACCCCGAAAGGATTAAAAGCAAAGTCGACCTCGGCGAAATTTGAACTGAGAACGTAACGGCAGACGAAATACCGCTATGCATTTCGTCCGGCGTGCTAACGTTTCTGCCAGCTCGCCGCCTTTCAGTTTCTGTCTATCAAATCCACTCCACAAGGCTTTGGTTGGCCTGAGACTATAGTAGAAGAGGTGCCACACAGTGGGACTGATCCCGGAACCATGTGATTGGAAAGCAAGCTTCTTACCAAATAGCCACTCCTGCGCCAATATACGTATATAATGTATGTATGCATGTGTGTATGTTTGTGTATACATATATGTATATACATATGTATGTGTGTGTATGTATCCTACGCAAAACACTTTCAATACAGGAACCACGAGAGCATCACAGCAAACCACAGTACATACCCAAGGCACACAGAGCTGCGCTCGGTAGTGAAGTGAACGCACGTTATAAAAATAAAACTACTGAATAATAATAATAATAATAATAATAATAATAATAATAATAATAATAATAATAATGATGGGGTCAGTGTAATCGACATAGCCCCTTTCTGAACTTGCTGGCCTTGTGCCAAAATTTGAAATCATTATTATTGTCATTATTATTAAGATGGCGAGCAGACAGGATGGTAAGCACGCCAGGCGAAGAACTTAGCGGGGCATTTCGTCCGTTTGTACGTTCTCAGTTTAAATTCTGCCGGGGTCGACTTTGCCTTTCATCCTTTCTGGGTCGATAAAATAAGTACCAGTTGAGTCAATGTAATCGACTATGCCCCCCAAAGAATTTCAGGCCTTGTGCGTATAGTCGAAAGGATTATTATAATTGTTGTTATTGTTACTGTTGTTGTTGTTGTCATTATTGAAATATTAATAATACGAAAAGGGAAAAATCAGAAAGCAACCAAGCCAAAAAAATATCATCAGAATCTTGAAGATGTAGAAAAGCCAGCAATAAATCATGTAATTTCAGTAATTAGAAAAGAAGCTAATTTTTCTCTTCGGAAGATTTGAAAGAGAAAAATGGTGCCTTGGTTTCCATGGTGACGGGGAATTTTCAATTAAATTTCCATTGATTTAAAAAGCAATTTCGAGTCGCCATTTTTCATATGAAATATATTTATTAATCCACTTGTCTTGATCAATATCTGTGGGCATGTTGAGTCATTCATGCGGAACGAAATATTTTTAGTGATAACATCATACTCTCTCACTCTGTCGCTCGCTCGCTCTGTCTGTCTGTCTGTCTGTCTGTCTGTCTGTCTGTCTCTTTCTCACACGCACACACACACACACATATATATACATATTTACATGATGGACTTCCACACAGTTTCCGTCTACCAAATTCCTTCATAAGGCATTGCTAGGTGCAGGACTATTGCTGAAAACACTTGCTCAAAGTGCAACGCAGTGGGATTGAACCCGCAACCACATGGTTACTGGGCAAGCTTCTTAACCACTCAACTATGTACATCAGTACATCCTGGCACACACGCACCTACAAGCACATACACACCGGTTGCGGAGCACTGGTGTGTATATTCTCCGCATCGTATCGCAGAATTTGCATATAATGCCGAATGTACTTTTGGTGAACGTGAAGTACTCTTATAGAGCATCTGGTTCGCCATCTTATGAAGCATCGAAGAATTTACGTGGATTGCAAAATATAAAAGTATATAATACTGGCGGATATGTTGAGTGATTTGGTGCTAGGATTTAGAAACTCGATGGTTGCTATAGCGTACAGACGGTATGCTATTCTCACACACACACACACACACATATATATATACATGTCTTTCCTTACTAATGATCATTAGTAAAGAAAGACACACAAAT
>NC_142952.1:11057011-11059511 GCF_046866305.1 Octopus bimaculoides
TTTACTACTCTAGATATATTAACTCCCATTTTTTATATTCACATCTATATTTTACCCGCTATATTCTTAAAGAACGTTCTAGTCGTTCGGTGTTGTTAATGTCAAACAAGTAACGAATGCCCCCACTTAAGGTTTCTCGACATATTAGAAATAGCAGCCAAATTTCCCTATTAAAATAGCGTCTTACTGTCCAGCAAAAAAGGCAAGATACATTGGATAACGTTAACCCAAATGCATTATACCAAGGAAGGAAAATGACGGAAGCTTTTCATGTTCTTAGATGGAAAGCTTTTCATCATTCTTCTGCCCAATCCGGATTGACTATGGGCCAACAACAACAACAATCTTCGTTGTCATGGAAATATTAGATTTGTGTGTCCTATGTGTTTCATAATTATTACTAACTGAGAGGTTATTATATTCTATAGCATTTACTCATTACTCATTACTAACTATTAACCTAACTAAATTTTGTAGTTTTTATAATTATTGCCAACAACTAGTTTAACTCTTTTAAACAATGTTTTAAAAATTATTACTAATTAACAGATAACCTGTATACTAGTTTCATAGACGCCATCTGGTCCTGGAGGTCTAATTGAATTTTGCAGTTCGTAGACATTGCCAAATCATAATCTAACATTATTTTATAGTTTTTATAGACACTGCTTCTTGTTGCTCTAATTCAGTGACTTTCAGCGTGGCGCATCCGCTCCACCGGTGGGGCTTGGGAAAATTCTGGTAGAGCATATTAGATGCTGTGAGCGGTTCCCCTGAAGGAAGAGAGTATGGCTGTTTTAGTATAACCTTTCTTCCAAAATGCATCAGCTCAAATTTTCCCTCGTTTAGTTGCATTTTGCTTTTGTCTGCCCATTGACTCACAGCATATAAACCAGTCTGGAGTTGAGTTCGGTCTTCTTCTTCATTCATGATTTGTTGGAGCTTCTCATTAAAGTGGTTCACTTTTATTTTCTTAGTCAATAACGTACTTTATTTGTGTTCGGTACTTAACAAAAGGAGTTACCCGTAGATTCTTTTGTATTAAATAATTGTTATAAAATATTAAAAATAAAGTTGTTTTTTTGTTTTTTATTATTTTTTTTGCAACCATCAGAGGGGCAAACATTTTTCTAGAAAGTTACAGAGGGGTTTGTGGGAAAATAGGTTGGCAAACATTGGTCTAACTTCATCCTGGATTTTCATCGACATTTCTACCTGTTAGTCTAAATCTATTCTGAAGTTCGTAGAC
The DNA here is from genome assembly GCF_046866305.1 of Octopus bimaculoides. Lineage (NCBI taxonomy): Eukaryota > Metazoa > Mollusca > Cephalopoda > Octopoda > Octopodidae > Octopus > Octopus bimaculoides. The sequence continues at coordinate 11,058,261 of NC_142952.1, forward strand.
ATTGCCTAATAACATTCCAGCTGCACTGTATAGTCTTATAGTTAATGCAGATACAGGTGTGGATGTGTGGTAAGAAGTTTGCTTCCCGGTCACATGACTCTGGGTTCAGTCCCACCGCGTGGCACCTTGCGTCTTCCAAAGCCTTGTGAGCGGATTTGGTTGACGGAAACCGAAAAAATTCCGCCGTCGTATACATACATACATACATACATACATACATACACACACACACACACACATATATATATATGTGTGTGTGTGTGTGTGTGTGTGTATTTATGTATGTCTTTGTGTGTGCGCGCACGTGTGTGTGTGTGTCTTCGTATCTATGTTTGTTGCCCACCACCGCTTTACAACCGGTGTTGGCGTATTTATGACCCCGTAACCTAGTGGTTCGGCAAAAGCGACCGATAGAATAAGTACCAGACTTTAAAAGACAATAAGTCCTTGGGCCCATTCATTTGACTAAAAACTCCTCAAGGCGGTGCCCCAGCACGGCCGCAGTCTACTGACTGAAACAAGTAAAACATAAAGGATAAAAAATAACTTCTCTTACAATTTCTTATTATAGTCTAATCTATTGTCTAACAGCTAATTTGTAGTCTAACTGCTAATTTGTAGTCTAACTGCTAATTTATAGTCTAACTGTATTTGGGGGTTGATGGTTCTGTTGGAGTAACAGCAGAGCATTTTCTTTTGAAAGTTGAAATGAAGTGGCTTGGCTCATTTGAAGTATTGAAGCGCAGTTTTCACTAGGTTGGTCCATCTTCGACTATACATTACACACAGATTCCACTCTTCAGAAATACCTCACAAATATGACGGGTGCCATCTCTATTCCCTTGCTGGTGTTGTTGTTAAGTCAAAGAAGTAGGATTTAGTACCAAGTCAAAGGATCTACTGGCTGGAAATGTTTTTTTTTTAAAAGGCCATTGTACTAAATGAAATGAAATGAAATGGAATGGAATAAGACGTAGGATAAATTGATGTGTTTTCTTCTTTTTTTTCCAGCCGTAATTACCGCAGACGCCGACAATCTGAGTGAAGTGTTCAAAGAAGAATCAGGCCGAATCCAAAAGAATGTGGATACCATTAAAAAAAGGCTTGATGATGCTGGGGTAAGACAACTATTTATTTTAATATACTTAGCAGCATCCGGGGGGACATTTCTTCGTTCTTTTTATGAAAGACCTTTTTATTTTCATAATGTCTTCTAATTTTGTTCTATAGTTAAGATTGCTTACATAATTT
>NC_142952.1:11064511-11077011 GCF_046866305.1 Octopus bimaculoides
ACTTACTGGAGGATTCTATCTCACTACTGCCAAATACAAAGAGAATTCGTCTTCTCCCCTACTCCGCCTATTTCAGGCAGGTGTACTGGACCATTTGGAGATTAAATGTCTTGGTACGAAATCAGTGTAACTCCTTTATGGGAATACGAACCACCGAAATTTCGATCGACGGTATTCTTTTAACTTATCAGTCAGACGACGACCTTCAGCCTGGAATTGAGCATCGATTATTCAATCTGACCTTTGTAGTATGTATCTTCAATTCAAACTGAAACTTTGGCGGATTTGACCTGAATGTTCTGGACATAATACCTTCAGTTCGCAAGACTATCTCTCTCCATTCTGTGCTTCCTTATTGTTTTAGAAAAAAATTACAGGAATTTATAGCACGAGAATATTTCCATCGTAGATCTACCAACATGCAAGCAATTTCTGAAACGCTGCTCCTAATTCTTCTGATTCTACTGTTATGGGATAATCCTGAACACCCCAAATTACAATAAATAAGAACTGGGTGAACTGTCAGGAGTGTAATTGACGATGTTAGTTTGACCGTGTTGGTTTACCGTGTTAGTTCGATGTGTATTGGTTTAAAAGTCGGTAGTTGAACATTGAATACTGCGTACCGCACCTACGTTCGAGTAGTACGGAGTGCGTTCTGTGTTAACATATATTTCTGCGATAGGTTACTTTTAAATAACCACAACCAACTATTTATTTGTGTAATGGCATTTTACACCAGACGTGTATACCCACGTCGTAACATCTTCATTTACACAAAAACGAAAGATATAAATCATTGTCGCAGGACAAAAATTTCGTACAAAATAGTTTTCTCCATTGTTGTAAGCATTATCTGGTTTTAGAAGCTTAAACATAGCCTAGGTGGATATAACTGTCCCTTACTTTCGATTTGCATATGTGTTGTTCTGCCTGAGTTAGAAAGAAATATATTTTCAAGCTACAGCGTGATCCAAATGCAATTTGATCCTAAATGTTAACCTCGAAGGCAAGATTATCCAGGAAAAAAAAACAACTTTTTTCCTTATATTCCACTTTTTTATCATTCTATTATTCTGTTTCGTTACTTTTATTCATTGAGTTTTGTTCCTTTATTTATTTATTTATTATTATTTTATTTTTCAAAATTTTTTTGTTCAGCTTGCGATTATGTTAACACGAGACACAAAACACAAACAGACACAAATATATGAAAGGGAAAAAAGCCAAACAAAAACAAAGGAACATTGAACTAAAAAAACACAGAACACTTTATAGAAAGCGTTCGGTTTGTCGACAGAACAACAGATATTGTAGTGACGAGTCCGTTTGTATCGTGCAGCATAGAAATACATTTAAACAATAGGAACGAATGATTCCACTTTCTTGTTAAAATATTTGCTCAATCGTTCAATTTTTGACCAGCGTGTCTATCTATCTATCTATCTATCTATCTATCTATCTATCAATGTCTGTCTACCTATCTATCTATCTTTCTTTCTATCTTTCTATATATATATACATATATATATATATATATATATATATATATATATATATATATATATATACATATATATGTATACAAATACATATGTATGTATGTATAATATATATATATATATATATATATATATATATGTATGTATATCTATACATACATGCATATATATATATATATACATACATGCATATATATATATATATATATATATATATATATGTGTATATAGACATGTACATATATGCATATATCTATGGATAATATATAATATACATATATGTACATATATATATATATATACAAACATACATATATATATATATACATATATATATACATATATATATACATATACATATATACATATACATATACATATACATATATATATACACACACGTATGCATATGTGTATATATATATTTATATGTATGTATGTATGAATATATATATATATATATATATATATATATATATATATGTATATATATATATATGTATATGTATATATATGTATGTTTGTATATATATATATATATATATATATATATGTACATATATGTATATTATATATTATCCATAGATATATGCGTATATGTACATGTCTATATACATATATATGTATATATATGTATATATATATATATATATATATATATATATATATATATATATATATATATATATATATGCAGAAAAAAAGAGGTAGTCAGGATTTGTATGAGAACTAATTTATAGTGCTTTTGTCCTGTCCGGGACTCTTTATTATTAATTTTCTTTTTATTATTCATCAGGAATCCGTCAAAGGGACGAGATCGACTAATGAATAGATATTACCCAAATCCTGATTACCCACTTTTCTTAATGCACACCACTTAAACAATCTATACTCATACATATATACATATATATATATATGTGTGTGTGTATATATATATATATATATATATATATATGTAATGTTTATGCAAGTGTGTGTGTGTGTGTGAAGGGGAGGTGGAAATATACTCCGTGCCGTGCGATGTTCCCATGGCAAAAGATAGTTTTAATGACAATTTTTTAAACACATTTACCGCCCATTTTTCTCGATCGACATCGATATGTCTTGTTATACTATGAAACACGCCAGAGGGCGCGGAAGAGAGACAGGCACATTATACACTATATACAGTATATATGATGCTGAAATTGCTAAACTGAACGTATTATATCATCAAAATTGAGTACACACACACACACACATATATATATACATATATGTACATACATATACACATATCTATACCCATATATATATATATATATATATATACACAAATATATATATTATTTTACTATATAGATATAGATATATCTTATATCTATATCTGTATCTATCTATCTATCTAGGGAGAATTCACAAAAGAAAAAACAAAAGACGAAAACAGGTGGTGTAGAAAACAAACAGGTATCTATCTATCTATCTATGTAAGTATGCATGTACATATACATATATATATATATATATATATATATATATATATATATATATATATATATATATATATATCCATAAAAAGCAAATAAGTAACAAGGATGTCCAGGTATCAGTGCATTACGGCCGTTTCAAGTGGCTCCATTTGATCGATCAATGGAAACATTACATCAATTTGAAATAAACCACTCCTCTCGGACGCAGACGACCATATAAATTTCCAATATAAAGGATGCACCCTTGTAATTTTTAAGCAGATATTTCATCAGTATTAGAGACTAAAATAATTTAAGTTTTAATATTTTAATATATAAATTTTACTAATTTTGGATGCACGTCTTTTCTCGTACTTTTAGATCTCATTGTGGGTTCCTTTTTCTTTTCCATTTCAGGCCCCTTATATTTGATAAGCATAATATGTTAAATCACCTCTGTCCTTCCCTTTCACGTTATCACCTCTTTTCTGTATATCATTATCTTACTAGCAACTTCTGAAACATTCACTTATGTAGATATGGCTGATTTCATGGTCCCAGCAAAATAGGTGTAGGTTGGTCCCAGTAAAATAGGTGTATCTGAAATTAATTAATTTATCACCACCAACAAGAACTTAACTATCAATTCCCAATGGGTTTAACTCTGAGGAGTCGAAGACTACATGCTGCATTGAGTCTTTTGAATGTGATTAGGATAAAGATGAATGTAGCTACATCACCATTCCACTTTCTTGACCACTCCTTATTTTCTTCACCCACTCTAAATTATAGTGGACTTTAAGTAATTTTCCACTAAATTCATTCTGCCACAAAAATAGCAAAGAGAAGCAAGGTAATTATTTTAGTCTCTACTACTGATGAAAAATTTGCTAAATAATTATAATACTATATCCTGTATACTGGAAATCTATATGGTCGACTGTTTCCGAGGAGAGCGGTTTATTTCAAATTCGATTAAACGGAGCCGCTTCAAAAGGCCACAGTGCGCTGATATGTGAACATCCTTGTCACTTATTTGATTTTTATTCACCTAACTTCGAGTTGTGCGGACCATACCGGACTGATTATAATATAATATAATATATTATATAATATTTTATTATATTATGTTATATCATATCATATTTTATTATTTTATATAATGATATATGTAATTATGAAGATATACAAACAAAAGTGGTTACGAAGTTCTCAACATCACAAGCATACATATGTATGCATACATACATACATACATACATACATACATATATATATATATATATATATATATATATATATATATATATATATATATATATATATATATATACAGACATATACATATATATAGACATATATATATATATATATATATATATACTATTTCACTCCATTATATTTATAAATATAGATATGAATTATATCTATATCAATATCTATCTAACTCTATATATACGTCTCTCCCTCTCCCTCCTTCTCTCTCTCTCTCTCTGTATATATATATATGTATGTATGTGTATATATATATATACACACACATATAAATTCAGTCCTAATATTGAAGAATTCAAAAGACGTATCTTTGATAATATAGTGTTCTGGGATATGTCCTGCTACGTAGTGTATTTGCTACATACATACATACATACATATATATATATATATACACACACATATATATGTATGTATGTATGCATATATATAGATGGATAGATAGATAGATTGATGAATATACATATATATATACATATATATACATACATACATATATATATATATATATATATATATATATATATATATATATATATATATATATATATATATATATAAGATTGATGAGTGATGCAACCTTACGTATCCTTATTACAATTTGTGTACTGCTTACTCGTGCCTGACAATATTCTAGTGATTAGGCAATGTCCATGCTAAGTGTCTTCTGCAGAATCTGCCATTAGTTCTTGGTTCCTGTTTGTTAATAATTAGACAGCCTTCATTATGAAGATGATGATAATGATGATAATGATGATGGTGATGATGATGATGATGAATACTAATAGTACTGATAATTATAATATTACTATTAATAATAATAATAGTTGATATTTCTCATACGTTCTTTGTCTTGATTCCTTTTTGTAACCTGATTTGATCTCCGTGTCTTCATCCCGAATCTTTACTCTATTTCTCACTAGAGTCAAATACCCTAAACCGCTAAGCTACGATGTTGTTTTATTTATTTATTTTTTATCTCCAAATCTTGACATTTCTTTGTTGTCTTTCAAACAACGATGACACACTGAACTGTTATGATGATGCAGGACCATTTTAAAATTTCATTTCTCTTCATCTAGCTATATGATAACTAATTAAATTAGCACTAGCGTATCTAACGGAGAGAGTATAAAAGATTTTTAAAAAATAATAGTAATTATTATGCGAAGAATGTTGAAATAAATTATGATATGTGATTGTGTTGTTGGCACTCCGTCGCTTACGACGTTGAGGGTTCCAGTTGATCCGATCAACGGAACAGCCTGATCGCGAAGTTAACGTGCAAGTGGCTGAGCACTCCACAGACACGTGTACCCTTAACGTAGTTCTCAGGGATGTTCAGCGTGACACAGTGTGACACGGCTGACCCTTTGAATTACAGGCACAACAGAAACAGGGAGTAAGAGTGAGAGAAAGTTGTGGTGAAAGAGTACAGCAGGGTTCGCCACCATCCCCTGCCGGAGCCTCGTGGAGCTTTTAGGTGTTTCCGCTCAATAAACACTCACAACGTCCGGTTTGAGAATCGAAACCGCGAGTCCGCTGCCCTAACCACTGGGCCATTGCGCCTCCACACTAACGTATCAAACGTAGGGAGTATAAAAGATTTTTTTTAAATAAAATTAATTATTATGCGAAGAATATTGAAATAAATTATGATATTATTAGTCAATGACTAATACTAATCGAATATGACACCAAGGGAACTAACTCGCGTAGAGAAGTGAAGAAGCTGTCGAATTACGCGCTAAGGATGGCGGTACCGGAGACATATATAATGATAAAGCAAATACAGAGAGATATATTAATATAAAGAGAGGGTGCAAGTAAAAAAAGCTTGAGAGAGAGAGAGAGAGAGAGAGAGAGAGAGAGAGAGAGAGAGAGAGAAAGAGAAAGAGAGAGAGAGAGAGAGGAGGTAGAGAGATTATAAAATATCACGCCGACTGAATAACCGGGGATGTCTGTGATCATAGTAGCACTTGTGGAGCCGGTAGCCTTGGTAAATGGTGAAGGGTGGTGGAAATGGTGGAGGTGAGGGTGAGGGTGGTGATGATGATGATGATGATGATGATGATGATGACGGCAATGATGTGCGAGTGGTTGTATTAGGAGAGGGCGGTGAAGGAGGTGGAAGGAGGGAAGTCGTCGTCGTTGTAGTGACGGTGATGGTAACGATGGTTGTTGTTGTTTGTTGGCACTCTGTCGCTTACGACGTCGAGGCTTCCAGTTGATCCAATCAACGGAACAGCCTGACATGGCTGACCCTTTGAATTACAGGCACAACAGAAACAGGAAGTAAGAGTGAGAGAAAGTTGTGGTGAAAGAGTACAGCAGGGTCCGCCACCATCCCCTGCCGGAGCCTCCTTATTGTTATACGGTTATATTTGGCGCTGTGATATATTGTTACACACACACACACACATCATACGTTACTGACGATATAACATTATGCAAATGGCTGTTGTAGTTTACTTTCAGAAGCCTCTCTCTCTCTCTCTCTCTCTCTCTCTCTCTATCTATCTCTCTCTCTCTCTCTCTCTCTCTCTCTCTCTGGGGTTACTTTGAGATATCGGTGTACTGGCGTCATTGTGTCTCTTCAGTTAACGCTGCCTCCGGATTTCTGAATTTAAACAAGAATGTTTGTTCCTGGTTATAGAATTCACTAAACAAATTATTTACTGATGTCTGCTGATGTCTTCGGCATTGATAAGTTTAAAGAACAGTTAAAACAGCAAGAATCAATACAATGATTCTAAACATGTCCCAGCAGACTTGAACGCGAATATGCGAATCGTTGTTGTAGTTTGCCTTCGGAGGCGAAATACATCATTCTTGTGCACTGAATTTTGACTTTGCGAAAGAAGTTTTCATTTTCCGAAATATTGTCTGAATAAAAGCGACAAATTTATTCCAAATTGATTTGTGTAAAGACTGAAACTAATGAGATTATAACAAGCATTTTCATTACCATTGTTATTTGAAATTAAAATAGTCTTTTCTACTCTAGGCACAAGACCCGAAATTTTTGGGGAGGGCGCCAGTCGGTTAGATCGACCCCAGTACGCAACTGGTATTTAATTTATCGACTCCGAAATGATGAAAGACAAAGTTGACCTCGGCGGAATTTGAACTCAGAACGTAAAGACAGACGAACTGCTAGCTCGCTACCTTTGAAATTAAAATAGTAATTACATTCAATTAATAAAGCTGATACTAAACTGTAAACACAGTGCTAACTATATAAACTTTGTTATCATTGAGAGAAGATTCTATCTTGGTATAACAAAAACTATTTACCTACCTCTAGTTCGCTATTCTATTGATCAAAGAGTTGTTGAGAATAACAATGAAGTAGTCGAAGAGTTAAAACACACTTGACGCATTTATACACCAATCAATAACCACCCACAACTTCCTTAAGTAGTGGGTGGTTCTAATGCTTAATTAGAAAGTAGTTCAATTAAGAACTGTAAACCAAATAACGATCTATAATTTTACAAAAATGAACTCACTAACCCTAAGAATTGTAGCGGAGGAAAATTAGATTTGTTCATGCTTATGCCTTTCCCAACGAGACTGGTGAATTACATGAGCTGTTGTTGGCACTCCGTCGCTTACGACGTCGAATGTTCCAGTTGATCCGATCAACGGAACAGCCTGCTCGTGAAATTAACGTGCAAGTGGCTGAGCACTCCACAGACACGTGTACCCTTAACGTACTTCTCGGGGATATTCAGCGTGACACAGTGTGACAAGGCTAACCCTTTGAATTACAGGCACAACAGAAACAGGAAGTAAGAGTGAGAGAAAGTTGTGGTGAAAGAGTACAGCAGGGTTCGCCACCATCCCCTGCCGGAGGCTCGTGGAGCTTTAGGTATTTTTGCTCAATAAACACTCACAACGCCCGGTCTGGGAATCGATATCGCGATCCTATGACCGCGAGTCCGCTGCCCTAACCACTGGGCCATTGCGTCTCCACTAAATGAGCTGTAGCCAATAAAATACATACAAATCTTTAAAAGAATAAGAACCAAGGTTGATTTATTCGATTAAACTGTTCAATAATGTGCTCCAGAATGGCTGCAGTCTAATGACTGAAAAAAAAAATTAATGACCTTTTAAAGTTTACAATATGAAGTATTTTAGGTTGGAGACGTAAAATATTTCCGTTGGCACTTAATGCTATTTCCGGCAAAAGCTAAATGGTTCCATTGCTGCTGCCACTTCTATGCAACTTGTAGACTTCCGGTTCTTTGTTAGCGTTTAACTGTCAACTCAAAGAGTTTGTAGCAATTGTTGTCACTAAGGCTCCGACTACGTCATTAATCCGCAATTAAGCCCAAGTAGATTTGTCTTATTTTTTTTTCTTTTACTTGTTTCAGTCATTACACTGCGGCCATGCTGGGGTGCTGCCGCAAAGGATTCTTAGTCGAATGAGCTTGGTTCTTATTGTATTGGTCTCTTTTGCCGAACCGCTTCGGGGACGCAAACAAACAAATACCGGTTGTCAAGCGGAGGACAAAGACAGACAAAAAAACATACACGCGCGCACACACGCATAAAGGCACACACATTAATACATATACATACATATATATACAAGCACATACACACACATGTATATATATATATATTATATATATTATATATATATTATATACATTATATATATATATATATATAATATAATATATATATATATATAATATAATATATATATATATATATATATAATACAATATATATGTCTAAATTCAAAAATGAACCATTATCAACCACATATGTTTAACACATAAACTCCGTGCATTTGTCGGTAGGTTGCGATCTGACGTGGTGGAGATTAATCTCTCAAAGCACCGGGTGTTAAAAGACTTGAGAGTCAGGGACAGGCGAGATAACTCACCCCAAATCCCATTCAGATTTAATGGACATCGATGTTTAGCCATCTTTGTGGCTTTAATCTCTCCTACGTGAAATCAACTCATTTTTGCCGACGAGGTACAAGTTTGTGTATTCCGGTAACATAAGAATCTGGTCTTCTGGAGCTGATGAACGCTTTGAACGCACTTTCAGCATTGGTTTGATTTTTGAACCTCCCTCGCGCAGGAAACCATCAACGTGCTTCAAAATGTGGTAGTCGGTAGGAGAAAGGTCTAGGTAATAAGCTGAGTGGGTAAAAACTTCGTAGCCAAGTTCCCTCAACTACCAATTGAATACTGGCGTCGAAGTAATCGACTAGTCCCCTCCCCGCAAATTCCAGGCCCTGTAGAAAGGATTAGCATTATAGTTCATAGTTTAGTCAATTTTGTCCACAGCAGTAATGCCGCGAGCTGGCAGAAGCGTTAGCACGCCGGGCAAAATGCTTAGCGGTATTTCGTCCGTCTTTACGTTCTGAGTTCATATTCCGCCGAGGTCGACTTTGCCTTTCATCCTTTCGGGGTCGATAAATTAAGTACCATTTACGCTATGCGGTCGATCTAATCGACTGCACCTCCCCCCCCCCCCCCCCCGCCAAATTTCGGGTCTTGTGCCGAGAGTAGAAAAGAATTTTGTCCGCACCAGCAATGAGTTATGTACCTTTAAAAAATTTCCTTTAGTGAGTTATATCCCTTTAAAAATTTTCCTTTGGTGAGTTATGTCCCTTTAAAAAATTTCCTTTAGTGAGTTATGTCCCTTAAAAAATTAGATAGAAATACGGAGTTCATGAAAATTGGAATTTGCTGATGTTGGAGGTGACGAGTTGTAGCGGGAAAAGTTGAAATATAAAAGTACGAAGATAAAAAGAGATGAAGGTGGGTTGTTTAGTGCGAAGAGTGAAAAATAACCATTTTGGGAACCGCCAACTTACTTCAGGGCAGAGAGCGGGAAAGACAGATATATAAATAATAATAAAGGAGTTACGACGCAAAAACGTATAAATTCAAAAGAACATATTTATATTCTTCAATATATATTTCAGTATAAAGAATTCATTAAGATGCTTAAATCAAAATTTCTTTACACATCATTCAGGAATAAATATAACATCAGAAAAAATACACTCCGTTTAAAAACACAAACCGTTCATGGCGAAAAAATTTCGATTCTTGAAGAGTCTGCATACCTTCACTGTCGTTTTTTTCTGCTATTTTGGTGATAATTTTTTAAGTTAGCTTACATTTATTTTTGTTGGTAGTTAATTTATAATATATTGATATATATATATATATGTATATATATACAAGAATAAGGGCAGAGAATCGTCAATTAATAATAGAATTAATAATTAACAATTTTGCCAAGTAGTTCAGTATGAAAAAAACCTTTATCGGTAAAACTATTTATCATTATAAATATACAGGGATTAGCAATTGAGTTGCTTCTCCAACATACTGAAAATTTAGAAATAGCAGTCAAAGAACTACTGATTCCAAAATACAAATTTTTCTCTAAAGTGGATGGCGATATTTATGGCACACATAGAACAAAAAACCGGAGGGAAAAGCGTAAACAAACCAAGCCTTTAGTTAATTGGATACGAATCGTTTCATGGTTAAGTGAATGGAAATTTCACTATTCCAATCTTCAGCCCAAATATTCTGATAAATTTGAAAGTGTCTCTAAAAAAATTCACGGTTCGTATCCAATTAACTAAAGGCTTGGTTTGTTTACGCTTTTCCCTCCGGTTTTTGTTCTATGTGTGCCATAAATATCGCCATCCACTTTAGAGAAAAATTTGTATTTTGGAATCAGTAGTTCTTTGACTGCTATTTCTAAATTTTCAGTATGTTGGAGAAGCAACTCAATTGCTAATCCCTGTATATTTATAATTATATATATATATATATATATATATATATATATATATATATATATATATATATATATATATATATAGAGAGAGAGAGAGAGAGAGAGAGAGAGAGAGAGAGAGAGAGAGAGAGACAACAACAACAGGAAGAAGAACAAGAAGAACAACAACAACAACGGCAATGTTTTGATACGGTGGAACTTTCGCTTCTCAATGCAAATGGAATCTTTAATGATTAAAAAGCATAAATACAATCACACACATCCATTACATATCCTCATATCACACACAACCTCTCTCTGTCTCTCTCTTTCTTTCTCTTTCACTTTTTTCTCTCTCTCTCCCTCTGTATATATATATATATATATATATATATATATATATATATATATATATATATATATAAAATATAGGGTAAAAATCAGATATTAATTAATATCGATTTATTACCAGGAAGCTATCATATTTAAAGAATCCGAGAGATTCAGAAAAAATATCTGAAATCTAAGTGGATTAAGGTATATTTTTATATATAGAAAGATGACCAGTAGGGTGGACATTTAATATGCTAGAAATAGCTCACATGTTGTGTCTACTAAGACCTAGTAGTTCTCAAAAAAAATTAGCGAAATACCAAACCGTAAGCGGGTAAGACATTGAAAATTACATATAATTAAAAAGTTATTCGTGGACCAAGGTTTCGGAGTTAAAAATCTCTTACCGAGAAAATCTGCTCCATCTTCAGCACGAACTGCTAGTGGCAATTCCCAGAATCTTATGGGAATTGCCACTAGCAGTTCGTGCTGAAGATGGAGCAGATTTTCTCGGTAAAAGATTTTTAACTCCGAAACCTTGGTCCACGAATAACTTTTTAATTATATGTAATTTTCAATGTCTTACCCGCTTACGGTTTGGTATTTCGCTAATTTTTTTGAGAACTACTAGGTCTTAGTAGACACAACATGTGAGCTATTTCTAGCATATTAAATGTCCACCCTACTGGTCATCTTTCTATATATATATATATAAAAACAAATAGTAAATGAGTATATGCATATATACGTACAGGTATGTGCATACCGACATCCACCTGTATGTATAGGTGCATATCTGGGTACAGGACATTGCAAACAAACGTAGACGAGAACACACGAGCCACATAGAGAACATTCTACTTCATCAGCTACCCACGTTTTAACACCGGCGTTTCGACGAGCTTGGGCAGGACGCATCATTAAAACGGCTCGTCCCATGGATCGCAGATTAAATTTGTATACGCAAATTAAATCTAGCCATGGAGGAATGTAGTGGCGGACAAAAAAACAAGACAGGAAAACAAACAGAAAAGGCTTTACGGCCAGACGAGAAAAATTATGTGTGTATGAACGCGATGAGGCACGAACCCGAGAGAGACAAAGTGGTGCGTGCGTTGCTTGGCGAAAGCCAAGGAAGGAAAGGCTTATTGACCGGAGGCATGTGACC
>NC_142952.1:11082011-11084622 GCF_046866305.1 Octopus bimaculoides
TATTGAGCAGAATATTTGCCGTAGTCCATCTTTTATACCAAGACTAAACAATGTACATGATAACACTTCCAATCAGTTAGGATCAGGAGCCATTATTACCGTTTTTCTTCTCATTATTAATTAGGCGGCAAACTGGCAGAATTGCAAGCAAGCCGGACAAAATACTTAGCGGAATTTCGTCCGTCTTCACGTTCTGAATTCAAATTCCATCGCGGTCGTATTCGCCTTTCACCCTTTCGGGGTCGATAAAATAGGTACCACTTGAGTACTGTGGTCGACTATCCCCTTCCTCAAATTTCTGGCCTTATGCCTATAACAGAAAGGATTATTATTATTAATTAGGCGGCGAGCCGGGCAGAATGCTCAGCGGCATATCGTCTCTCTGAACATTTTGATTTCAAATTCCACCGTGCTCTACGTTGCTTTCTTTCCTTCGGGGCTCGATAAAATAGGGACCAGGTGAACACTGAAATCGATACAATTGACTAATCTCCACCCCCCACAATTTTCAGGCTTTGTGCCTATAACGGAAAGGATTGTTATTATCAAAGTTTATAGTTTATGTCATTTTTGTCTACAGTATTTTTGTCCACAGGAGTGGCTGTGTGGTAAGTAGCTTGCTTACCAACCACATCGTTTCGGGTTCACTCCCACTGCGTCGCACCTTGGGCAAGTGTCTTCGATCAAAGACTTGTGAGTGGATTTGGTAGACGGAAACTGAAAGAAGCCCGTCGTATATATGTGTATATATATGTATGTGTGTGTATATGTTTGTGTGTCTGCGTTTGTCCCCCCCCCCATCTATCGCTTGACAACCGATGTTGGTGTATTTACGTTCCCGTAACGTAGCAGTTCGGCAAAAGAGACCGATAGAATAAGTACTAGGCTTACAAATAATAAGTCCCTGGGGTCGATTTGCTCGACTAAAGGCGTTGCTCCAGCATGGCCGCAGTCAAATGACTGAAACAAGTAAAAGAGTAAAAGAGTATTAATGACGTTTGTCCTTTCATTAACGTCTTGGGAATCGAAACGGCGCTCCTACGACCGCGAGTCCGCTGCCCTAACCACTGGGCCATTGCGCCTCCACATGTATTCATACACACACGTATATATACACGATAATAGAAGCACTTTTTTTTTACGTTGTATATGTAAACTGATTGTCTCTTTATTAAATATTGGCTCTGGGCTAGCAATTTGGGGGGGGGGGAGTAAATCGATTATATCAATCTCAGCGCTTGACTAAGTACTTATTTATCAAGGACGGAAGGCAAAGTCGATCTCGTCGGAATTTGAACTCAGAGCGTAAAGATGAACGAAACTCCGCTAAGTAATTTGCCGGCGTGCTAACAATTCTGCCTTGCATCTTTTTACTAAATATTACAGAAGTAAAGCGACAGGACAATTTCGTTATTGAGGCTAAATATGTAGTGTTTACTAAAATCAAATACTTGCAGGTTTAACAGCCTTTGCTAACACACACACACATACATTTATATATACATATATGTATAAATGTACATGTGTGTGTGTGTGTGTGTGTGTGGTGTGTGTGGAGAGAGAGAAAGAGAGGAGAAAGAGAGAGAGAGGAGAAGAGAGAGAGAGAGAGAGAAGAGATACGTATACTTCTCATTTCAACCAGCTAAATTTTATCTCTCTGTGTCACTCTCTCTGTCTGCCTCTCTCTCTGTCTGTCCTCTCTCTCTTCTGCTATTCCAAAGGTACATGCCCCTCCCTCTCTCTCTCTCTCTCTCCTTTTATTCCTTCTCTCACTATCTCTTTCACACTCCCGAGTATTTTTCTACTCCGTCCACCACTCTCTGCACCTTCACCTTTTACTCAGCTCTCAGCCAGTCTCTTTCTCTCTCTCTCTCGGTCTCTCTCTCTCTCTCTCTCTCTCTCTCTTTCTCTCTCTCACTCTCTCTCTCTGTCTCTCTCTCTCGCTGTTTCTCTCCTCCCTCCGCCCTCCCTCCTTGTCACTTTCCACTCACATATCTCTATAGATAAATAAATAAATAAATAAATAAATAAATTCACTCCTCAAAAGGAAAGTCACGTGACGATCAAAGATCAAAGTCGTAGTAGTAGTAGTAGTAGTATCAGCAACAGCAGCGGCAGCAGCAGCAGTAGTAGTAGTAGTAGTAGTAGTAGTAATAGCAGCAGCAACACTAGTATCAATGTAATTATAAAGTTTTTACGACTTCATTCATTTTATTGTTACTGAAAAAAATATCCAAGCTGAACATTTGCGTCACTCTCTTTTTCCTCCCTATTTATATTGCGTATCACTTCCCATCATAAAATGGGTCTCTCTTTATGATATAAGGCGCCTTTTAATGACATTGTGTCTCACTTTGGGACCTAATGTTGGCACCTCACCGTCGCTTACGACGTCGAGGCTTCCAGTTGATTCCGATCAACGGAATAGCCTGCTCGTGAAATTAACGTGCAAGTGGCTGAGCACTCACAGACACGTGTACCCCTTAACGTAGTTCTCGGGAGATTCAGCGTGACACAGTGTGACAAGGCTGACCCTTTGAATTACAGGCACAACAGAAACAGGAAGTAAGAGTGAGAGATAGTTGTGGTGGAAGAGTACAGCAGGGTATCG
>NC_142952.1:11087622-11135122 GCF_046866305.1 Octopus bimaculoides
TTCATCATGGACAAGAACAACAACGAAAGTTAATGAATAATGACATGAAATCAATGAAAACAGACGACACAAATAAAGAAAGTACATGTCGTTTTCTATGGAGATATATCACGTTTAATCGGGGATTAAACATTACAACGTTCACAATTTTAGGGGCTCTTTCCAATTCTATGACATATGCAGTAGCCAGCTATATTACATCGCAGGTAAGCTCTTTAGAGAAACAGTTCGGATTGTCCAGTGCTGAGTTTGGATTTATTAATAGTGCCAATGATATTGGTTTCTTGTTCGTCATTGTTCTAGCTAGTCATTTCGCAAGAGATGCACATTTACCCAAACTATTCTCATTCTTAACATTATTTGTCGGTCTCATTGTCGGTTGCATAAGCTTAACTTACCTCTTACGTCCAGTCAGTAATTTAGAACTGTTGAAAAATTCAGACTCACTGAACGGCACCATTGGAAATAATTCTGTAAACATTACAGCGGCACCAACCAATATATATCTGTGTTCTGATGACAAGTCAACTATTGTCGAAGAAGCGAATTGTGCGAGTAATTATGTAAAGAGTCACTCGGCATATTTCTTGTTTGTCTTCTTCATGATAGTACTCGGAGTAAGTAAAGGCCCAAGATCATCCCTTTTCCCTACCTACGTCGATAACAATGTACCAGAAAAACACCACACTGGTGCCTTTATCGGTAAGTAATCAAAGATTCGAACAAAACCTTGCTTAGTTTCTCATACGTCCGACATGTCACTATTTCTTAATGCATATATATATGTGTGTGTGTGTGTGTGTGTGTGTGTGTGTGTGTGTGTGTGTGTGTGTGTGTGTGTGTGTGTGTGTGTGTGTAGCTGTATCCCGTATACTTAGGTAAGTATATTTACCCTCCTTTAGTTCTTGTTATACATACATAAAATACTTATAGAAAACGCATCATCATCATCATCATCATCATCATTATTGAGGCGGCGAACTGGCAGAATAAATTAAGTATCAGCGAAACACTGGGGTCGAGGTAATCGATTAGTCCCCTTCCCCAAAATTTCAGGCCTTGTGCGTATTATAGAAAATAATATTAATAATAATAATTATTATTATTATTATCATTTTCATCATCATCATTATTATTATTATTATTATTATTATTATTAATATTATTTTAATGCTTAGCGTTATTTTGTATTGCCTTTCATCCTTTCGGGGTCGATAAATTAAGTACCAGTGAAGTACTGGTGTGGATGTGATCGACTTACCCCGCCCCCAAAATTTCAGGCCAGTAGAGCGGATTATTATTATTATTATTATTATTATTATTATTATTATTATTATTATTATTATTATTATTATTATTATTATTTCTTGTTTCTTTTCATTATAACTTTATTTCAGCTGCTTTAGTACCGGGCATCCTCCGGAGGCCAAGAGTAGCAAGGACACTTTTGTTTTGCTATGCATATTAAAATTATCACCACATTTATTCCATTTTAGATGGAGAATGCTTTCCGTAGTATATGGGCTGTACCCATCAAGATTATCTTTTGTAGTTCACGGAGATTGGAGTTACCAGGGAGTTGCTTAATATACTCCTCAGCTCCCTTCTTTATCATTTCCAACCCACCAATTACCACTGGTATTATCGTAGTACTAAGCTTCCACATTTTTGTAATTTCAATTTGCAGATCTTTAGAGTGAGAAAGCTTTTCGTATTCCTTTCTCGAGACATTTTGATCTTGTGGGACTGACATATCTATTAACAGACAAGTTCCTCTGTTGTAGTCCTTGATCACAACGTCTGGTCGATTGGAGTCAATTTCTCTGTCTGTTTGTATTGGGAAGTTCCAAAGGATAGTGACGCCCTCACCATTTACTACATCCTCTGGATGGGATTTAATTTTGTAGTATTTACAAGCATTCCAGTGGATGTACTGCCCTAGTCTGTCATGCCTTATGTGATACTTCTTTTCAATGAGGACTGGGCAGCCAGAAACAACATGATCAATTGTCTCTGAATTTTCCGCAAATTCTGCAGAAGCGGTAAGATCCATCTTTATGGACGTTTGCATGGTAGTTTCTGATAGGTAAGTTCTGATCTTGCGCTGCAATAACAAAACTTTCTGTTTCCCTTTTCAGACCTGTCCCTTGTAGCCATTGGTGTGTTAGGTTTTGATCAATATCTGTCTTGGACAGGTGGTTTGGGTATTTTCCATGCAGGAGTTTGCCTTTCCAGTTGTCTTCGATATTATTCATGAAAGCCTTCTTTGCTTTTTGTTTGATGTTTATTATTATCATTATTATTTTATGTTTGGCTCCAAGTCTCACCCAGAGACCTCAAGAGACAACAAGTTAGAAGTTCATGCTGTTGGTGTTATGCCTAGGGTGCCATATATTTGGTTTTGCACATAGTGTTGTTCTAGAGAATGTTTAAGAAACTATAAGAAAATTACGTTTGTTTTAAAATTTGAAATTACATAGTATTTTACGTGGGCAGTTCCCTATTATTATTATTATTATTATCATTATTATTATTATTATTATTGTTGTTGTTGTTATTATTATCCAACTGTCTGCCTAGTGTATAGTGAAGATCGACACACCACCTTCCCCTAGCAAAGAAGGAAGGCAAATCTTTCTCTGCTTATTGGATATGGCAAAAGAGGCTGTGTGGTGGATCTGCCAGAATGGTTTGAAGACATTCACTTTTACTATCTGACCAAGCCTTCATCAGTTTCTTAGAATATCATACGAAAAAGAAGGTGAGGGAAGAGAGGGAGGTGGTGCCCTCTAGTGTGTTTACCAAAAGGTGGTCGACAGTGGCAAGACTGGTGAGACCGAATGGACCGACTCTGAGTTTGCTTTTCTAAGCAGAAGGAAAGGAACTAGGAGAGGGCACTTTCTTATGCCTTGGTAATGGCAGAGTAATCCGGGATTTTTGCGTAGAGTTTACCCCGGATTACCCTAAGTGAACTGTCCAGCCAGTGGAGATTCTATTTATGTATCTATTTATTATTTATTTATTTCTCTAATTTCTATTATATATCCTCAGTTTGGAATTCACTTAGATCATTTCTTTTGGAATATATATATATATATATATATATATATATATATATATATATATATATATATATATATATATATATATATATATACACACACACATACAAAGATAGAGAGTCAACAAGTGAGATCGAAAGTATCTCAATGTAGAAAACACTTTGTAGCTCTCAAATGGTTTGAACTTGCACTCCGATATCTTCACCGATGACCAAGTGAGTAGGGTAAAGAGTAAATATATGGGGAATCCAAATGAGCAGATATGGAGACTAATTCAAATAAACAGGGTTTTCATGTACAAAATGTATATAGATGCATAGATGTAAAAAGACAAGACAGACTTAAAGTTTTCAAAGTATAAATGAATATATATATATATATATATATATATATATATATGTGTGTGTGTGTGTGTGTGTTTTTATATAGAGCAAACTTACATAAACTCAAAGAATTACAACGGAGAAGGCGTTACAGGCGCTGGAGTTTACTAATGTTTGTTTGTTTCCATTACCGGCTGCAAAGTTTTGATCAACTACATCTGCCAACATTATGAAGTAACTCCGTGCCCTCAGAAACAGCTGTCGGGTTTGTAACGCGCTCTCCCCTCTTAGTCTTTGAGTATGTAATATGAGTAAGTTTGCTCTATAAAAAACATATATATATATATATATATATATATATATATATATATATATATATATAATACTTTATATAGTTTATCATAAAAAATGTTGAGTCTGCCTTCTCTTTTTACATATATAGGCACATGCATGGCTGTGTGGTAAGAAGCTTGTGGGCGAATTGTCCCCTCTATGTTTAGACCCTTTTCGTCAATAAATAAATAAGAAGCTTGTGTAGGGCGATGTGCGTCTCCCTACACATTTGCGTAGGAGAATGGTCAGTAGAAAGGTGTTTAACTGGTAGTTTGAAGTATGTGTGTGTGTGTGTATGTACATGCAGTGTGTATCTGTGTGTTTTGTTCGCAGTGTGTGTGTGTGTGTGAGTGTATGTATGTATGTGTACGCGTGAGGTTGTGTGTGGGGTTATGTCTGTGGAGTAAATGTACGTTACTCTGTGTGTGCGTGCGTGTATGTATAATTTTGTGTGTGTACGTATGAGTGTGTGTTGTGTGTGTATGGAAGGTATGTGTGGGTTCATTTGCATGTGTGTGTGTGTGTATGTACGTGTGTGTATGTGTGTGTGTATATGTGCATATATGTGTTGTATGTGTGTGGTGTGTATGGGAGGTATATGCACGTTCATGTGTGTGTACGGGTGCGTTTATTTTTTCGTGTGTGTGTGTGTATGTGTGTGTGCGTCTATATAGAAATATAAATTATAATAAATTATGAAAAATAAGATTGAAAGGGGATAATTGCATGTACGTAAGTGAGCAGTCAATTTTCTACGCGGAAATCTTACTACACGTGATATTATTAGATAAACGACTACATTACATAATATCAGCACAGACAATAAAGTAATTAAACATTGGTCTAATTAAGAGATAACAATTGTCGTTAATAGCACAATTAATCGCACAATTAATCGTTAAGACTTTGTAACTAACTAACACAATAAGAAAAAATATATTAGAAAGTTATACCCCACTCCTCCAGATTTAAACACGATAAAATTTACATGCTTTAAAATATTACAATGACTACCTCGTTCTAAAATTTGACATCTAAGATTAATTGTAAATAAACAATATAAATAACGACTACTTTTATTTTATTTTACTTGTTTCAGTCATTTGACTGCGGCCATGCTGGAGCACCGCCTTTTAGTCGAGCAAATCGACCCCAGGACTTATTCTTTAGAAGCCTAGTACTTATTCTATCGATCTCTTTTGCCGAACCGCTAGCTTACGGGGACGTAAACACACCAGCATCGGTTGTCAAGCGATGTTGGGGGGACAAACACAGACACACAAACACATACACACAAACACATACATATATATATATATACATATATACGACGGGCTTCTTTCAGTTTCCGTCTACCAAATCCACTCACAAGGCTTTGGTCTGCCCGAGGCTATAGTAGAAGACACTTGCCCAAGGTGCCACGCAGTGGGAATGAACCTGGAACCATGTGGTTGGTAAGCAAGCTACTTACCACACAGCCACTCCTGCGCCTATGGTGGTACATATTTAATAGTTCGGATAGTTACTAATTATCAGTTAATGAATATAAACAAACAGGAATTCATCCCAATTCTCTGGGACATGTTAGGGCGAAATTAAATCCAATACTACCAGTTGCAAAATGACGCTTTTAAAATCTTTGTGGTTCACTCCAAAATGTTGTCTTCATCCCGATGAGTTGGCTACCCCTTCATTACTTGTCCCTTATCTCAACTAAACTTTATAAATGCATTTTTAAACTCATTTCTGATAAAGGTTGAGAAAGCCTCGCTCCCACCCAACTACATTTCACTATCTCTCGCTCTCTTTCTTTTTTCATTCTTTGTTTCTTTCTTTTCTCTCTCTCTCTCTCTCTCAGTCTCTCTCTTTCTCGACACACATATATTGCTCTGACGAAGCTATGAGATATCGAATTAGCATACAACTCTAGATCCCCAGTTCCTTATAGTAGAAACAGTTGTAAGCTAATGAAAATATATATGTACCTACATAGGTGTATATGTGCGTGTATATATATACACACACACACACACACACACACACACATATATGTATATGTATATATATATATATATATATATATATACACTCTCTGAGTGGTTAGCGTTAGGAAGGGCATCCAGGTGTAGAAACTCTGCCAAATTTAGATTGGAGCCTGGTGTTGCCATCCGGTTTCACCAGTCCTCAGTCAAATCGTCCAACCCATGCTAGCATGGAAAGCGGACGTTAAACGATGATGATGATGATGATGATATATGCATGTGTGTCTGTGTGAGATTGTGTATGTTTCCGTCCCTTTGTTTTGACATCACATTATAGTTGTAAACTATTGTCACTGTCATACAAGCAGTGTCAATATTCTGCGAGAGAATATCTGGCCAAAGTGAAATATGAGAGCCACTGCCTGGTACTGCATCAGGATATTTATTATTATTATTATTATTATTATTATTGTTCAGTAGTTTTATTTTTATAACGTGCTTTCACTTCACTACCGAGCGCAGCTCTGTGCGCCTTGGGTATGTGCTGTGGTTTGCTGTGGTGTTCTTATGGTTACTGTATTGAAAGTGTTTTGCGTGGGATGTGTGCAGTGCCCAGTAGTGCAATTTTCTGTATGTTATATATATTTGTAAGTCCTGGTGTTTTTGTTATGTATTTGTCTGAATATTTTTTTATTATACCTAAGGCACCTACTATGATAGGAATTGTTTCTGTTTTTAGATTCCACATTCGAGTTACCTCTATTTCCAGGTTTTTGTATTTTGAAAGTTTTTCCATTTCTTTTAGAGAAACGTTGTTGTTGTTGTTATTATTATTATTACCATTATTATTATTAAGGTGGCGAGGTGGTAGAATCGTTAGCACTCCAGCCGAAATGCTTAGTGGAATTTCATCGGTCCTTACATTCTGAGTTCAAATTCTGTGAGGTCGACTTTGCCTTTCATCCTATCGAGATCGATAAAATAAATACCAGTTACACATTGGCATCGATGTAATCGACTAGTTCCCCTACCCCCACCCCCACAAATTGCTGCCCTTGTGACAAAATGTGAAACCATGATTATTATTATTTGCTTTAGTTGTTACTGTTCGTGGTGGTGGTGGTGGTAGTGGTGGGGTAGAAGTAGCGGTAGTAGTGGTGGTGGTGGTGGTGGTGGTAGAGGTAGCGGTAGTAGTGGTGGTGGTGGTGGTGGTAGAGGTAGCGGTAGTAGTGGTGGTGGTGGTGGTAGAGGTAGCGGTAGTAGTGGTGGTGGTGGTGGTAGAGGTAGCGGTAGTAGTGGTGGTAGTGGTGGTGGTAGAGGTAGCGGTAGTAGTGGTGGTAGTGGTGGTGGTAGAGGTAGCGGTAGTAGTGGTGGTGATGGTGGTGGTGGTAGAGGTAGCGGTAGTAGTGGTGGTGGTGGTGGTAGAGGTAGCGGTAGTAGTGGTGGTGGTGGTGGTGGTAGTGGTGATGGTAGAGGTAGCGGTAGTAGTGGTGGTGGTGGTGGTAGAGGTAGCGGTAGTAGTGGTGGTGGTGGTGGTGGTGGTAGAGGTAGCGGTAGTAGTGGTGGTGGTGGTGGTGGTAGAGGTAGCGGTAGTAGTGGTGGTGGTGGTGGTGGTAGTGGTGATGGTAGAGGTAGCGGTAGTAGTGGTGGTGGTGGTGGTGGTAGTGGTGATGGTAGAGGTAGCGGTAGTAGTGGTGGTAGTGGTGGTGGTGGTGGTAGTGGTGATGGTAGAGGTAGCGGTAGTAGTGGTGGTGGTGGTGGTGGTATTGGTGATGGTAGAGGTAGCGGTAGTAGTGGTGGTGGTGGTGGTGTTGCTGTTGTTGTTGTTGTTGGTGGTGGTAGTGGTGGTGGTGGTAGTGGTGATGGTAGAGGTAGCGGTAGTAGTGGTGGTGGTGGTGGTGGTGGTGGGTGCTGTTGCTGTTGTCTTTGTTGTTGGTGGTGGTGGTGGTGGTGATGGTAGAGGTAGCGGTAGTAGTGGTGGTGGTGGTGGTGGTGTAGCTAGTGCTGTTGTTGTTGTTGTGGTTGGTGGTGGTAGTAGTGGTGCTGCTACTGAGCGTTGTCGTTTTTGGTTGTTGTAAAGGTGGTGGTGGCGATGGTGGTGGTGGTGGTGGTGGTGGTGAGTAACAGAACAGCAAAGTAGGACGTAATCTTGTGACCTAAAATAGGTGTTTCTATCGGTAAAAAATACATGATTACAAACAAAACACACAAAAAGTACAAGTAAGACTTTAAAAAAATATATATATAACAAACATTGCAAAGTAAAAATTAGAGAATTATAAAAAGAAAAATATGCTAGATTTTTTAAACAGTGATAGTAGATATTCTAATACAGTGTCGCAGAATTTGTATAAATGTACCGTATGGTTAGTGTGCCGCCAACAAATTGTTGATGTTTAATTCCAGCTCCTATCTAACAAAACAAATCTATGACCAAAGACATTCCGGCCATGAACACTCCGTGTAACCAGGACAACATTATTACTTAAATGCGTCGTTTCTTCTTCAAAATATTTTTGGCTGGTATTTCTAGCAAGTCGAGTGACTACGTACATGCTACCTGCTTTACGCAACAGTTGTTTTGACGTTCCTTTTGTCGAGTCTCAATTCATGTACAATTATTTTATTTAGCGAATTAAGTCTCGTTTTTGGTTGTTTTAATGGTGGTGGTGGTGGTGGTGGTGGTGATGGTGGTGGCGATGGTGGTGGCGGTGGTGAATAACAAAACAGCAAAGTAGGACGTAATCTTGTGACCTAAAATAGGTGTTTATATCGGTAAAAAATACATGATTACAAACAAAACACGCATACACACAACTTATATACACAACCTTAAATCGCAAAATATTCCATGCACCCTATCCTGGTCCATAGTAAGCGAGGCTACCCCATACAATGCAAACATTTGAAAATGTAAGTTATGTCTAAAAGAATCATTAATTATACTTAGCCTTCATAAATTCTCATTATTTAATAGATTCTCTGATGTAATTTATTCTTGTAAACATAGGTACTACTCATCTTTCATGCACCTTGCTAAATCAATGAAATCCCATAACTTCAAGTATCCATACCCAAAATGACCTTAAACAAAGTCAGCCAAGCAATCTACTACTTAAAAAAAATACTACACCCCTCTTATTCTTTCCCATACACACATTTCCAAATTCTTCCAAATTCTTCTAATCCACTACTTTCCACTTCCCTCTTAGCCTCCCCACCCTTCCCACTTTCAAAAAGTACTTAACACTACTCCACTCCTTTGAAAACTACCCCCCACCCTCGTAAACATAAGGACACAGGAAATGTGTCAAGGCCGACAGGAAGCGGTGCAGCTTCCTAATGCTAAATAGCAGTAGTATGATTCCCTTATTGGGACTGTCACGTTAAGTTGACAGTATACAACTACTTTATCGTATCACTACTGCTTAAGTCTCTCTGAGAGATTTAGAAATGTATCATTTCTAATTTATATATATATACTTAATCGATTCGTTCGACTAAAATTTTTCAAGGCGGTTCCTCAGCATGGCCGCAGTCTAGTGACTGAAACAAGTAATGGGTAAAAGATAATAATGTTGAAATGAACTTCATCGGACAGTTGCCTGTGACAGATTGACATTCCATCCAGAGGTAACATGTGGTTGTCAGCTGATTTGCTCTCTAGAAAGTGCAAAGAACCAGGGAGTAGTAAATATCTCAAGATATACTCGACGTTTAAAAGAACGAGACTAAATTCCCTAATACAGGAAGTACAATTTTCTACTGCATTTTGGATTATCACACACACTTTATTACAGATTAAAATTCCATCCATTTTTAACGATTTTTCTTTTACTTTTTGCTATGTTTGAAAGAATCGCTGAACTGATACTATAAACCACAAAAAAATAAAATAAATGCGCCCTTTTAAAGCCTAGCCAAGCTCATGGGCCCGGTTTCCCGGTTTCAATGGCGTATGTGTTCCCCAGCTGGACGGGATGCCAGTCCATCGCAGCGTTAATCATTTTTTGCCAGCTGAGTGGACTGGAGCAACGTGAAATGAAGTGTTTTGCTCAAGAACACAACGCGTCTCCCGGTCCAGGAATTGAAACCACACTCTTACGATCATGGTGCTGACACCCTACCCACTAGGCCACGCGCCTCCACTCTATAAATCACAAAACCATATCTACTTCAATTCTTTTACGTTCGTAGTTCGAATGTAGTCGAGGGCGACTTTCTGTTTCATTTCTCTGGAGTTGTTATAAGTACCAGTCATGTACTGGTATTCACTTACTCAATTAATATTCTCCCCTACAGGAAGAAATTGCTTAATTTCTTACATGCGAATTAATAATTCTTATAACAATTTTGTTTTTCAGGTTTGATGGTCACGTTTTCAATTCTTGGCAATGGGTTAATATTCGTTTTGGGAGGCTTTATTAGCCAAATTCCTGTGGATCTTGAAGGTAAGAACTATTCACTTCCACAAGGTTCTGACTTTTAGACTGTTTCTTTATTCTTTCTTTCTGATATATAACATCTTTTCTCATTCTACATTCCTCTTCGTCTACCTCCGTCTATCCAGCTTATCTAATTATCATACATACTTTGTCTATCTGTTGTCTACCGTCCTATATATTTATCTACCTACATATCAATCAATCAATCAATCAATCAATTATTCACGCACACACACACACACACACACACACACACACACACACACACACACACACACACACACACGCATATGTATGTATGTATGTAGGGTGTTCGGACATGGTTTGACAATTTTTATGTCCACCTTATTTTTCAGAAACAGCTTGATGTATAGTTAGCGGCGTTGGAGAGCATAACGATTAAAGTTGTTGAGACAATTTAGCAGACATGGAGAACCGGCGACCATCTGAATATTGGCAAAGAGTTGTCTATATCACGATGAATCGCGCCGAGTATCATAGCGCTGACATCATGATTTCTGCTCAATGCTCTGCGAACACTACAAAGGCTGTAAGACGTGACGTGGACCGTTGCAACGGAGATTACGAAGTCCTGACCAACAGGAAGAGACACAGCCTTCTGACTGCGTCCACACGCAGGAACTCATCCCCTCATCCTAGAATGGGGCCTCGGGCTCAATTCAAGCCGCTGTGTGAAGCTGTTGGAGACAGTGTTCAAACCCTGTCTGGAGAGGGTTATTGCTGGAAGGTCCTATGTGTGGCAGCAGGATCCGGATCCCTGCCATACCTGGTTGGCGGAGAATTCCTACGTCTTTACCAGCCCCAGGTTCTGTCTTCCTAATTTCTCCGATTGTAATCCCATGAGTTAATACGTGCGAGGTGCAGTTGAGAAAGACACCAACCACTTTGCCAGTAACACCAAGTCCGAGCTGATGGTCAAGATCAAGGAGGTGTTCGAAGATCTTCCCAGAGACGCAATTGTTTCGGCACATCTAGCATCGATTCCTCTTGGGGGGACACTCAACAACTGTTTCGGGAGTATCCGGTGGTGCAGGCGTATCTCGTCGGGTGATAAATAAATAAAAAATACTCGTTAAAAAGACTGTTCCACAATGCAACTTTCTGTTTTGTAGAGAGAAAAACAGCCAGATGGAGAAAAATTCTTTATATATATAGAAGATCCAAAAATAAAATTACAGAAGACAAAAAGAAAAATGAACACTTAATCCAGCGAGAAAAGTATTGAAAATAACCGTTAACAGATATGGATGTATAAAAGCCCTCGGGCAAGCTGTATATATAATGTACTGTTCCGTGATAGAAAATTCAACAAAGAAAAAGTACTCCATCTGATGAGAGATAAATATCATTTATTTAAAGGACACAATATATGTCTTTAAGTGCTACTGGTAGTTTCATATGTTGTGAAATATCTGACACATATTCATCAGGCACAAACCGCATATCATAACGAACAAAAAACATTGAATAAGAGAAGAAACGCGAAAAAACTGAGAAAGCAGCATCTAAACAACGCGGAAGGTTAAAAAAAAACGGAAAACGAAAACACAAAGACTAAAATAGAGTGAAAAAAGTAAAAGAGTTATCCGCTTTCGACCTTAAATTATAAGGTTGGAAAATATCAACAAGTTAATCAGTAATGGGCAGAATTTTCCAATTGTTCAAAATATATTTATACATACCGCTGAAAATTTCAGACCTAGAATTTATTAGAGAGTTAGGGATCTCAAATTTGAAGATAATCTGCATTCTTTCAGCTAAACAAGACCTCCAGTTATTCGGTCCATTAACATACGGTATGGATTTCTCAATTATTTTCCACTTAGTCACATTTGCTGCCACACCTTAGCCTATATCAGTACACACACACACACACACACACACACACACACACACACACACACACACACACAGGACGGGCTTCTTTCAATTTCCGTTTACCAAATCTGCTCACAAGGCTTTGGTCGGTCCAAGGCTATAGAAGACCCTCGCCTAAGGCGCCATGCAGTGTGACTGAACTCGGAGCCATGTCGTTGGGAAGCAAACTTCTTACCACACTGCCACGCCTGCGCCTATATCAGTACACACACACACAGAGGCACACACACACACACCTGTCTGTTTTTCTATTATACCATCTATTTTTGTAACTATATATCTATTTGCTTATCTACTACTGCATGTTTTTTTTAATTTTTGTTATTAACCTATTAATCTGTACATCTGTCTATCTCTATGTCTACACATGTCTACCTGCTTATCTATTTGTCTGTTTATCTCTCTATTGTCTTTGTTTCTGAACCAGTTTGTATTTTCCTCGACTGTACACAACGACATGCAGCATATTCATAAAATTCGCTCCGTCACGTAACTGTTTTGTGTTTCGTATGGAATAATCTCTAACACTCAGACGTTTGTCAAAGCTCTGAAATCCCTTTGGTTGATATTAAATATTATTGTTGAGCACTTTGCATAGTTTTATCTCATTTTCGGTAAATTAACATATGTTCTGTGGAATAAGTGTGTGAGTGTGTGAGTGTGTGTGTGTGTGTGTGTGTGTGTGTGTGTGTGTGTGTAGAAGAGAGAGAGAGTGAACATGTGTGTGACTGAATATGTGTGTGTACTTGTGTGAGTGATTGAAAGAGTGTATATATGTGCGTGTGTACGTGTGTATGTATGTGTATGAGTATATGTATACGTGTATGTATGTGTGTATGTGTTTACGTGTGCGTATGTGTACATATGTGTATGTATGTGTGTTATTTCTTTACTACCTACAAGGGGCTACACACAGAGGGGACAAACAAGGACAGACAAACGGATTAAGTCGATTGTATCAACCACCAGTGCGTAACTGGTACTTATTTAATCGACCCCGAAAGGATGAAAGGCGAAGTCGACCTCGGCGGAATTTGAACTCAGAACGTAACGGCAGACGAAATACCGCTAAGCATTTCGCTCGGCGTGCTAACGTTTCATATTTCTTCATTGCCCACAAGGGGCTAAACATAGAGGGGACAATCAAGGACAGACAAAAGGATAAAGTCGATTACATCGACCCCAGTGCGTAACTGGTACTTAATTTATCGACCCCGAAAGGATGAAAAGAAAAGTCGACCTCGGCGGAATTTGAACTCAGAACGTAACGGCAGACGAAATACCGCCAAGCATTTCGCCCGGCGTGCTAACGTTTCTGCCAGCTCGCCGCCTTTGTGTATGTATGTGTATATATGTGTTTGTTCATGTGTGGGGGAGAGAAAGAGAGAGAGAGGCAGATATATAGAGACGCGGAGTGAGAGAGAGGGAGAAAGTGGGAGAGAAGGGGGGTACCATAATTCCATTCCATATAATTCAAGAAAAACGTCTTTTCAAGGAAAGTTCTAATATTTGTAATTCTTTTATTATTCTAGATAAAGGAATGACATCAAGTGATCCCAACTGGATTGGTGCTTGGTGGATAGGATTTCTCTTCATTGCTGCAATTACCATCGTGTTCGGATTTCCTTTGATGTTTTATCCAAAACAAATGCCAAAAGAAAAACATCCTAAATCGCGGCCCAGAAATCTCGACTCTGCAGTTGAGTTGTTTGTGAAGGAAACCACAGAAAATCATAAAACTGAAAAAACGTCTTTCAAAGAAAAATTAAAAGGTGAAACAAAATAATATATTTATATTTTAAATTAAACACGCATATGTATGTATGTATGTATGTATGTATGTATGTATGTATGTATGTATGTGTACATGTATGTATGCATTTATGTATGTATGTATGTATGTATGTATGTATGTATGTATGTGTACATGTATATATGCATTTATGTATGTATGTATGTATCCTTAAATCGCAGCCTTGGTTTCTGCCGGAGTCTCCTTCTATGCACAAGTTCTCCATATAGTATCTGCTTAGGAATCCTGCTATCCTTCATTCTAATAAGGCCTGTGATATGCAGGACACTGACTGGGAGAACAATCCCTATCATCGCCACGGATGGAGGAAGCAGGTTAAAGAGGGGATCGACACTTTCGAGAGAGCACGTATCCAGCATGAAGAACTTAAGCGAGCTGCGCGAAAGCGCACGGCTCGTATAGTGAATGGGGAACGTTTAGGTCTGCCATGTTAGAGGTCGTGTATATCACCCATATCATAAGCAGTTGTCCAAAGTAATTATCGCAGTATTATCTACCGATGAGACATGATGTTGTAACTAGGACACTGTATAATGAGATCTGTTAGGTGGATAACCTTGAAGTCCAAGAAACAGCCTACATATGGCAGAAAGAGTACCGGTGGAATGTCCCAGCGAAAACCTCAATAAAATGGAAATATAATAGGCCAGACATAGCGATTTGGGACAGGGATGAGAAATTGTGTACAATAGTGGAAATTAGCTGCCCAGCTAATTTAACATAAAACTTAAAGATAGCGAAAAAGAAAAAACCTATGCCAAACTATTGAGAAATTTACAGTTACTCTACGCGGATTCAGGTTTATACCTGTAATTATTGGGGCACTGACATATTTAGCAAACTGTTTAAGCACCAGTCTTGAGAAATTAGGCTTCTCAAAACCAGAAAGAGAAGATTGATTTGAAGACTACAGATCCAAGCCATCACTGGAAGTGTAAAAATTTGTAAAACTTTCCGGAAACCTACCATTTAAGAATATATGTGCATGTCTAGACATGTAATTATATGCATGAGAATACATACATAAAACAAAACATACAAATCTCCACGTGCACTAGCTCGAACTACAGCATGCGCGCGCTCGCAAAACTACACTGTGAATGTTAGTGAAATTTCAATAAAAGAGCGTTGGATTTGGTAATTGTTTTACATTTAAATAAATATTTGGTGATATGTTGAACTGGTTGAAGCGATATAGCACCAAACTAGATTCATTAAACATGGGTTTTAAACTTAAGGAAAGGAAAATACATCAAGATACCGGCGGTGAAGTTCCAGAAACTGTTGAGAATTGAATCAAATCCCAGCAATAATGTAGTGACGTTTTTCGTAGAGTTCGATTCGAGTCAGCATCAACTGTATCTTCGATCTGGTCATTATCAACAACACAGAACAGAATATGATTCAGTGTGAGGAACGTTTTGCCTTAGACCAATAAAACTAAAGGCAAAATATGCAGGTGTGTCATGCGCAACTCGATCGTTTGACGATTTTGAATATTTTGTCATAATTTTACTTACGTCACAACAGATTATACAGCGTGATTTCGAAGAGAAGCCACGAAAGCATGTCTGCCGACTGCTTCTAATTTCAAGTAGCGAAGACTGCTGGATTAAGAAAGAAAAAGAAAAAGAAATACGAAATTTTCATGAAACGTTTCCTAGAATACAGTAGGCTTCACTGAACATTGTTTGAAAATTAAACTTTAAAGAAACATGGGAACAGAACTTACTGAGGAAGAAGTGGATGGGTTCTTGATGGAGAATCCAAGATTCGTTAGATCATGGCTCGCTGAACATGATCTAGGTAAATTGGGTGACCATTTATTCTTTAAACATGAGATACGAGAAGAAAAAGCACATGCTTTCATAGATTTCATAGGAAACGCCTTGTCTCGAAGGAAACCGACTCAAAAAGAGGAGAACGAAACTCTTACGGAAAATGAATTGTATAAAGAAGTTGGGAAAATTCTTAACAGCGAGCTTCATACAGATTCTCTATGCCATAGAGTTCTTCAGAAATTATGTACCTTACTTCGATGTGAAAAAGCAAGTCTTTTTTTGGCTCGAGGAGCGGGAAAAACTCAATATCTAATCTCGACCCTGTTTGATGTTACATCTGAATCTACTCTTGAAGAATCACTTCATACTGAAGAAAACGCCATACGCGTTCCCTTCGGAAAAGGTATTTCAGGATATGTAGCTCAGAGTAAGTGTTTACTAAATATTAAGGATGCATATCAGGATCCTCGTTTCTTATCTGATGTCGACGAAAAAACTGGATTTCGCACCAAAAGCATTCTATGTATGCCAATTCTAGACAGTGGTGATAATTTGTTAGCTGTCGCTCAAGTAATGAACAAAATAAATGAGGAATATTTTAATTCAGAAGACGAAAATATCTTCGAGAGGTTTTTGTCATTTTGTTCCATCAGTATGAACAACAGTGCTTTCTTTGAAAATTCTCTTGAAGAGCATGAGCGTCACAAGTTATTACTAAAACTAAATCGATGTATACTAAAATATCAAAATTCTCTAAAGAAACTAATGTCCGAAATTACCAAACTTGCCATGGAAATGTTACAGTGTGAGAGTATCAGCATTTATTTGAGTGATCCGAAAAAGGATAACCTTTGCCCAACTGAATCTTCGAAAGTCTTTCAATTATTGAAAAGCGCTTCAGATATCTCAGAAGAAATTATAACACCGAACGTAAGAAAAGCAATTGAACGAAATATGAATAGTCAAAATATTTTAGATGTGTTTAATTCGGAGGAATTTACAGAGCATGATAGCATACATCTCGAAAGTAAGGTTGCAAGTTGGTTGCTTTGTTTAGCAATTAAAGATGCGAGCAATAATTTTGTCGGTTGGATCGTGTACATCAGAGATTCCAGAGATATTTTTAGTCGAAATGATATCAACATGATGGAAATATTTGCAATGTTCTGCGGTTTAGCTATCTATAATTGCCGTCTTTATGAAACTGCGGCAAAAACGCTAAGTCAGTTAGAATTTACAAACAGTGTGCTTAGCTATCATGCTACTTGTTATCCAGAAATTGTAGATCGTTTTTTAAATATGGAAATAGAATCTGTAAATAATTCTCAAATTTATCGATTCGACTTCAATGACTTCTTATATTCAGAGGATGACACTGTTTTGGTGGCTGTTAGCATATTTTTAGAGGCCAAAACATTATCCGTTCTCAACATATCTAAAGAATTATTATATAAGTGGATACTAACTGTTAAAAAGAACTATCGACCTGTCATCTATCATAATTGGCGTCATGCTATCAATGTCACTCAAATGATGTTTTGTATGTTGACTACTGGCAAATTGCAAATATATTTCACAGAATTTGATCGGATTTGCCTATTGGTAGCTTCTTTGTGTCATGATCTTGATCATAGAGGATATAATAATTCATTTCAAGTGAAGACGAGATCTCCTCTTGCTCTTCTTTACAGTACGTCTGTGATGGAATACCATCATATAAGTCGATGCCTCATGATCTTAAAATATGAAGGCACAAATATTTTTCGAAACATCTCAGTTGAAAAATATCAGCAGGGGCTTATGTTTATAGAGAAAGCAATCCTTGCTACGGACCTCCTAATGTATTTTGAGAAAAGATACCTTTTCAAACAGAAAATAGAAATCGACGACCAAACGTTGTCATCTCAAGAAAGTATTGATTTACTAATGTGCATGATGATGACTGCAGCTGATCTTTCAGCTATTACTAAGCCATGGGATATTCAAAGAAAGACTGCTATTATACTTGCAGCTGAATTCTTCGAACAAGGCGATCTGGAGAGCCATTTTACATATAATGTCATGCCTATGATGGATCGCAAAAAAAGACACCAATTACCTAAAACGCAAGTTGGTTTTATTGATTTCGTGTGTTCAATGGTTTATAGACTTCTTTCTCAAGTGAGTAAGGAATTGCAACCTCTTTACGATGGGATGCTCGGAAACAGAACTCATTGGTCTGATATTGTAGAAGGCAAAGAAGAATTTGATATTGATAGAGAGATCGAATTAGTTATAAATAACATTTCACTGGAAAGTGCTATAGCAATCGCAAACAAACAATCACAACAAACGCTACGGTCACTTGACGTCGTGGAAGAAGGAGGAGAAGAGGAACAAAAACAAGAGGAAGAGGAAGAAGAACGAAAGCAAGAAGAAGAACAACAACAACAGCAAGGAGAAGAAGAAACGACTATTTTAACTGAAAAACGTGCCACATTTGGTCAAAAGGATATTCAGACTGATATTACAATTCCAACGTATATTGATCAACAGCACATTCTCTCGTCTTTTACGACAAAAACCGTTGAAACAAAAACCACAGCGAGTCAAACGGAAAATCTACTTCAAGACGTGTGTTCGGCGATGGTACAGACAGACGATTCATCTTTGAAGGAAGCAAAACATGTCACAGTTTTATTGCCTCACGAAAATCTGGTGCTTACATTGGGAGCATCCGGTAGCAAATTCATTACACTGCAAAAAGGAACTTTACCGCGAATATCCCATTGTGGTTATCATTATCATCATTATTCAGAAAGAGGTTTACCAACAACACCCACCTCCGGTGGAAATGACCAAAATAGACAGTACTAGAAAGATAATAAAGTATATATAAACGTTTATTGGTCCATACATGTGTGTGTGTGTGTGTGTGTGTGTGTGTGTGTGTGTGTGTGTGTGTGTGTGTGTGTGTGTGAGTGTGTGTGTGTGTATGTATATATATATATATATGTATGTATGTGTGTATATATATGTATACACACACACACACACACACACATATATATATATATAATTTATAAAGAATATTCAAAAGGAATATTTTATTGAGCTTATATTAAGTGCTCTATTACTTTGAGCAAATAGATATATATATGTTTTTATATTATTAATAAAATTATTAATAATATTCACAGGAAATCAATATCCAAATTTCCGAAAGATATATGTTTTATATGACACAGTAATATTTTGAATTATCAATATTACTGTGTCATATTAAACATATATCTTTCGGAAATTTGGATATTGATTTCCTGTGAATATTATTAATAATTTTATTAATTTTATTCATAATATAAAAACATATATATATATGTATATATATATATATATATATATATATATATATATATATATATAAACATATACATGATGTTAAAATTTACAGTGAACATGGGGATACATATACATACATTAATTACGATGTGATATAATGTATATTCGCGCGCGCGCGCATACAGATATATGAAAGGTATAACACAAAAGAGAAATAACAAAACTAAATAGATGACGTAGTCCACTTGCCTTACACGCATTATTCATACTGATACACATACATATACACACACACATTAACACGCTGAATTGTTATGTAATGATCGTGTGGGGTGCATCCATTGATAAAGCCCGTGAATTTCCATCCTTAAGTTATAATTATTATATAAATGTAAATGTAAATGTATATATATATTTCATTCTTTTATTATCTTTGTTTTCTTCCTGCAGAATTACCTTCGTCACTGAAAGGCCTTGTGACCAATCCAATCTTCGTTCTCATAGTAATCGGAGATTGTATTCTAGTGTTTTGTTTCAATGGCTTGTGGTCGTTCTCGGCAAAATATTTCGAGCACCAATTCTTCCTTCCTGTCTGGAAAACCAACTATGTTTTAGGTAAATATTGCGACTTTATTCATCGATATTGGAATACTCTTAACGCGTGTGTGTGTTTGCGTTGTATGCACACACACACACACACACACACACACACACACACATATATATATATATCCGGATAGATAGATAGATAGATAGATAGATAGATAGATAGATAGATAGATAGATAGATAGATAGATGTGTGTGTGAACCAAGTATTACTAATTAAAATGAAATTCACAGCCTTTCACAAAAACTACGAAGTGCTAATAAATGACTTATAAAAAATGCACATGGAATATCCAAACAAAGGATCGATAAAAAATGGGATCATATTTTAAATAGGGCCAATCCAAAAGAACAAGATTTCAAATACCAGAAAAACTTGATAAAGTATAATATTACAACGATCTAGATCCAGTGATGTTACTGCATCCTCGTTACCTGTTGTTTGTAATGTTGATGCTGCTGGTGTACCCAGCCAGCTCCTTGTCACCCCCATCTCTGTCTCCTTCATCTTTTTGACTCTCCGGTGGAGAGCTTACACGCTCCTTCCTCTTCCTCCTATTTACGACGGTGAATGTTTCTTATTCTCTCTCCACCACTTCTACATTCTGTCTTTGTTCTTCACACTACTGCCTCTGCTCCTCTCTGTCCTCCTTCTGGGGGAACCTTGCTTTCATGTACCCTTTTTGGCCGCATAGGAAACAGGTTGGAGGTCTGCCTTCCACCACAACTCTTAGTCTCACATCTTCCGGTAAAATAATCTCCTCTGTGATCTAATGCTAGCCTCTAAGGCTCACTTGTATGGCCACCTCAAGGTCATAACTCCACCAGTTAACTTTTTTGGTTCTTTTGATCTTCAATATTTTGGTTTCGTCTTCTATTCTGTGCATAACTGCTGTTACCAGCCATACTTCCTTAATTTCGAGGGGTATTCTGCCAATTCTTACTCTAGCCACACGTTTGCCACAGTAAGTCGGCAGGAGTACGCAATCCTGTGTCTTTATCGCCACAATGGAGTGGTTTATGGTGTCCTCTCCGTTCCCGAACCTAATCTCCACTGTTCCATACTTCCTTCCTCGCGTGTAGAAGGTGGTCAGCTTCTTTATATCTTCGAGGCATTCCTCTGTTGCCTCTATTGAGGCAATCTCTATCTTTTTAGAAGACGTGGATAGCGTTCTGTGTACCACTGTCCTCTTTGCTACATAGTTGATTAGTTCCTCTGGTGGGGTTAGCTTCAAACTGGCTCCTTCACTTT
The DNA here is from genome assembly GCF_046866305.1 of Octopus bimaculoides. NCBI lineage: Eukaryota > Metazoa > Mollusca > Cephalopoda > Octopoda > Octopodidae > Octopus > Octopus bimaculoides. The sequence goes on from NC_142952.1 coordinate 11,108,441, forward strand.
CTATCACTTTACTGCATTCTTTACATTTTCTGGGCTCTGTCTTGACCTCTCGCACTCCCAGGGTGTTGGTATTCAAACCTTTTGTTAGTTGTAGCTGATGCAAAAACTGGCAGCTGGTTCCTGTTTCATCTCGCCTCTCTTCTGTACTTCACCCATAAATGGGGAAGAAAACAATTACAAAAACAGGCGAAAACAGCGGCAATAATTTTAAAAAATTCAACAAATTCAACAAATCCAGGTTCACCCACACGGGCAGACCTTCCACAATACACTATAACACCAACTACTTCCATGGAATCACAAGGACTTCAACCAGAAAAAAACACCACACTGTGCACCAAAAGTGAATGAAAACGCAACTCTGAAGAACACCATGACGAAATTCACTACAAGAACTGTCAAAGAAGTGGAGCTTCTTCGATTACACAAACGTAGATTTACATTTTATATCAATATACTTTGGTTATAGCGTTTTATCATATTTTCTTTATGTATTTCCCTAAAAAATATTTGTTTTATAAACACTTAATTTTTTTCCAATTATATATCGTATAACGTTTTTGTCCTTTCGTGCGTTTCATGGTTTATGAGGACATAATTTATACATAAATTAATGAGTTGTATTCATTGGTTCAGTTTGGGTGAGAGGGAGGAACTTCAAAACTAATCCGTCTTTCATAAAAAATTCTCATTAAAAAAATAAAGGTATTTATTTCTCTGTAAGTAGGTCCTATAAGAAGAGGTGGAGATTGCTCATATGAAATTAAGTCAATACCGTCCAAGAAGGTAATCGAGGACTAAATGACCGTATGTGTTATATAACTATAAGAACCGGTAAAGAGCAAGGATTATACGAAAATAGTGGGTTGAATGCAAGGTAACAGACGAAATAGGTTCTAGTTGATCTGAAGACGGAGTCTCAAACTTTGAAAAGAAGTTTGTCGAGACAGATCTATTGGGAAAATATTGCTTTGTATTTATATACGTAGTTGAGTGATCAAGGCTATTAAGTATAATAATATCTGCTCTGCCTAAATGGGATCGTCCTTCTCCATTTATGTAAAATCAGCTCAACTTTATTATTTCCATTTTCCTATAATAAAACCTTGTTTCCTTTAAGCTGCCTTACGTAATTAGACATCACTAATTTATCTTCTATCAATATAGATAAAGTAAGCATTATTGTTGGTCTATAGTTTCTTGAACTTGCCATCTTCCATTCTTATATAAATTTTACTGTCAACAGACCTGTTTTAGTTGAAAGAGGTAACTGCGGCTTCGTATACTAGCGCTTCGGCGTTGCAAAACTAGTTGGGCGGACATGCTTCAATGTATTTACATGTATATCTTGTTTGCGTTAGTTGTGATTATTTGTGCATTATCGTGTTCTTCACAATGGGCGTTCAAAACTTAATATGAAGAATGTGTTTATGAACTTGTTGCGGAAGGATCCTGCCCTCCCCCGTGTGACTGAAAGTGGAATAACGCATTCCAGTAAAATAAAAACCTGTGTGAACTGTCGGTCAGATGACAACGGTAATTGACAGCGTTGATCGTCTGTATTGGTTACTGTGTTAGTTTAATATCGTAACTACATTTGGAGTAGTTCGGAGTGCGTTCCGTGTGAACATATTAATTCTACGAAAGGTTATTCTAGATAACCATATCCAAATATTTATTTGGGTAATACTATTTTTACACCCTTGTGCATAACTCACGTCATAACAGGACTAATGGCAAGAACCTTTGATCTATTTTAAGTTTTATGTTTAAAGAGTTTTAAATAAAATGGCACTCCGTCGCTTACGACGTCGAGGGTTCCAGCTGATCCGATCAACGGAACAGCCTGCTCGCGAAATCAACGTGCAAGTGGCTGAGCACTCCACAGACACGTGTACCCTTAACGTAGTTCTCGGGGAGAATCAGCGTGACACAGTGTGACAAGGTTGACCCTTTGAATTACAGGCACACAACAGAAACAGGAAGAAAGAGTGAGAGAAAGTTGTGGTGAAAGAGTACAGCAGGGTTCGCCACCATCCCCTGCCGGAGCCTCGTGGAGCTTTAGGTGTTTTCGCTCAATAAACACTCACAACGCCCGGTCTGGGAATCGAAACCGCGATCCTATGACCGCGAGTCCGCTGCCCTAACCACTGGGCCATTGCGCCTCCACTACGTTTAAAGAGTAGAGAGTAAAGAACAGATGATTTTTCCCTGGCTTGTTCTTATTCAGGAGGGTGGAAGTTAGGCATGGATCTAATTTTGTTAAAACACAATTGTTACATGTATTCACTCTATCGAAATTATCTTTACTAGAAAAAACAGGATGAAGATTTATCTACGAATCTGGTTAAATAGATTTTTGAAAAATTATGTATGGATGGCAACATACAGTGCAGGCCAGTTGTTTACGGTTTTATTATACGATTTATATGTATTAATGCCTCAATAAAGAGTGACACCTAAACAGTTTGCAATTTTTAGGGAGGTGGCTACAGTCATTTTTATGCATCTACCTATCTGTATATATATATATACGTATAAGAAGGGATGACCACTAAGTGGGACATCCATTATGCTAGAAATAGACCATCTACGATCAAACCATGAAAGAAAATAATGTTCTCTAGAAAAATTCAGCACACACCAGAACATAAACGGGCGAGAGAATTCTTTTTATTTTGTATATTTTCATTTGTCTTGCCCGTTTATGTTCTGGTGTCTGCTGAATTTTTTCTAGAGAACATTCTTTTCTTTTGTGGTTTGATCGTAGATGGTCTATTTCTAGCATAATGGATGTCCACTTAATGGTCATCCCTTCTTATACGTATGTAATACAATCTTTCTGAATTTTCAGATTTTTCTTCATGCTAGACCACTGGTTTTAAATTGGTATTAATTAAATTAATATCCAATTTATCACCCTTATTATTTAAATTTATCTGTATATATATATATATATATATATATATATATATATATATATATGTGTGTGTGTGTGTGTGTGTGTGTGTGTGTGTGTGTGTGTGTGTGTGTGTGTGTGTATGCATCGCACCCTCTTTCTATCTTTCTTCATATACATACACACGCACACATACATACACACACACACACACACACACACACACACACACATATATATATATACATACATATATATATATATATATATATATATATATATATATATACATACATACATATACGTATACATATGCATGTGTGTGTGTGTGTGTGTCTGTCTGTTTCTGAATCTGCCCTGACATCTGTTGTTGATTTCCTTACATCCGCCTAACTTCACCGCGTCCGGTAAAAGAAACCACTAGAAATAAATAACAGACATGAAAAAAAAAAAAAAAACTGGAATCGATTTGTTCAACTAAAACCCTTCAAAACGGTGCCCCAGCATGGCCGCAGTCCAATGACCGAAACAAGTAAACGATAAAGGATAAAATTCTTTGATTCTTTAAATTCTTTAAATTGTTTCACCTTTAAAGCTGTGGTCATACTGGAGCACCACTGTTGATATGTATATACATCCAAAATACTTAAATTTTTTTTTACTATAAACAGAAGTCCTGAACTATTTTTTGAAGAGGCGAATTGTCAATTACATCGACCTCATTGCTCAATTGATTCTTATTTTATCGACCCCTAAACGATAAGAGGCAAACCAGTCTCGGCAGAATTTGAGTGAAGAAAGTAAAGCTCGAAGACATGCCACTAACCATTTTGTCCAGCATCTTTCATCTTTTCTCTTTTACTTCTATCAGTCATTTGACCGCCATGAGGAATTTTAGTCGAACGAATCGATCCCAGTACTTACTTTTCTTCTGGTAAAGCGTGGTACTTATCCTATCAGTATCTTTGCCTAACTCTTCTGTACTTCACCCATAAATGGGGAAGAAAACAATTACAAAATCAGGCGAAAACAGCGGCAATAATTAAAAAGTCACATGGACGTAAACACACCAACACCGGTTTTTAAATTGTGACTGGAGGACAAACACAGACACAAAGACACACTCATAAATATATACACATATACGACGTGCTTTTTTCAGTTTTTCGTTTACCAAATTCACTCACAAGGCTTTGGTCGGTAGAAGGCACTTGCCAAAGGTGTCACGCAGTAAGACCGAACCTGGAACCATGTGGTTGGGAAGCAAGCTTCTTACCTCACAGTCACGCCCGAGCCTTACGATTCTGTCAGCTCTCCGCCTTATGTACATCCATAATATTAAATTCATCTCATTGCAGCTTTCATGGGAGTTGTAACTTCCTTGATCGGTATATTGCTAGGCTGTACCATAATTACTCGATTGAAACTTGAAATACGTGGCATGATTTTGATGAAGTTAATTGCATATTGTATCTGCCTCGGCTTGGAGATTATCATATCTTTCTTGCGCTGTGAAGCACCCCACTTGAACAATAATCCCATGAACAATTCGTAAGTGTTTGTTGTTATTATTATCATCATCATTATTATTATTATTATTAAGTCAAAATTAAAAGAAGAGTGCCATTTGTTATCTAGTGAACAATATTTCGACATCTCGTGTGCTTTGAACCAGTTGAAGACACACGAGATGTCGAAATATTGTTCACTAGATAACAAATGGCACTCTTCTTTTAATTTTGACTCTATATCTTCGGGAGATGTTACCTCAATCTTTTCTATATTATTATTATTATTATTATTTACTTTTAATCTGCACGTTTGTTACAATTACTTGCCGAGACACACCCAGCGTTCTAGGGCCAGTGAAGGATAAGAGATGTTACAGTATGACTGAAAGCTTGGGGAGGGGAAGTGGCAAGGGGCAGTAGCGAGATATCTTCATGTAATACAACACAGATATTTAAATCGATACGGTTTTTAAAGGATGTGGACGGTACTTTTCAGCACAACTTTTTGGATTTCTCTGAGACATGGTTCTCCTGGGATGTTATCTAGCTATTTCTGACGTCCCTTTTTCTATTATACCTAGGGTACCTATAATAGCGGGAACAGTTCTTGCTTTAAGATGCCACATTTTTTGTATTTCAATTTCCAGGTCCTTATATTTACTTAATTTGTCAAATTTCTTTACAGATATATTTTTATCAATCGGAACACTCACGTCTATTAGCCTACGAGTATTTTCTTCCCCGTCTTTAATAATTATGTCTGGTCGATTAGCCTGGATCGTTCTGTCAATGTTGACTGAAAAATCTCATTTTTTACCTTCAACGACTGGCTCAGGATGGTGTTCATACAAATAAGCACGAGGGCCGATTTTGTAGTGTTTACATATTTACCAATGTAAATACTGTCCTACTCAATCGTGGCGATTTTTGTATTCGTTTGGTGTCAGCACAGGACATCCCGAGACGAGATGATCTATTATTATTATTAGTATTATTATTATTATTATTATCATCATCATCATCATATTAATGTTTAAAATAGCGTCTCACGACCATACGAACCCATTGTGTAACAAAGCTGAGCAATGTCGATCTTTGTTGGTATTTATGTTAGTATTTATGTTATATATGCTAGTATTTATGTTCATGACTGCTCAGAAAATGTAATTATGATATCTGCAAGGCAAAACGCAATTTTTAGGTTGAAGCTTGATCTGCTAGAAATAAAACAATTTACTATCAAATTACACTCAAACGCCTTAAGAAAAGTACGAACACACTTGATAAAGTATTCCTAGATATATAATAAAACGTCAAGATGGTTATATGGCTCAGAGGCTATAGCGTCGGACTTACGAACGTGAGGTTGTGACTTCGATTCTTTGATCGGGCTGTGTGTTGTGTTCTTGAGCAAGACACTTTATTTCATGTTACTCCTGTTGATTCTGCTGTAGAAACGAGTTGTGACGTCACTGGAGTCAAGCTGTATGGTATTTAGCCTTTCCCTTGGACAACAGCGGTGGTGTGGAGAAGAGAAGCCTCGGTGTGCATGGGCGGCTGCGGGTTTTCGACAAACAAACCTGCTCGGACTTGTGCCTTGGAGGGGGAACTATTTTACCCTTTACTTTTGATCCTAAGAGAACTCATTCAGAGCCGAGCTGAGTTTAAAATAATAAAAGATATCTGTCGTCTGTTTCCTTTTCAGTTCCCTATATGACAATATAACGTCATTAATTGATGACTGTAACTGCGATGTTCGCCAGTATTTCCCTATATGTGGTTCCGATCAACAGAATTATTTCTCACCATGCCATGCTGGATGTCTAGAAGGAAATTATTTTGTAAGTTCAAAGCATTTTTCACGAAGTCAAACAGTTTTTAATGTACCGTTTTCATTTCCCCTTTTCTTTCTTCATTCCTCAATATTTTTACTACACCCTGTATGTTTTTTTATGTATGCGTGTGAGTGTGTATGTGTGGGTGGGTGTGCGCGTGCGTGTATGTGTGTTTGAGTGTGTGTGTGTGTGTGTGTGTGCGTGTGTGTGTATGTATATGTTTGTATGTATACTCTCTTTTTACTCTTTTACTTGTTTCAGTCATTTGACTGCGGCCATGCTGGAGCACCGCCTTTAGTCGAGCAAATTGACCCCAGGACTTATTCTTTGGAAGCCTAGTACTTATTCTATCGGTCTCTTTTGCCGAACCGCTAGGTTACGGGGACTTAAACACACCAGCATCGATTGTCAAGCGATGTTGGGGGGACAAACACAGATACACAAACACACACACACATATATATACATATACACGACAGGCTTCTTTCAGTTTCCGTCTACCAAATCCACTCACAAGGCTTTGGTAGGCCCGAGGCTATAGTAGAAGACACTTGCCCAGGAACCATGTGGTTGGTAAGCAAGCTACTTACCACACAGCCACTCCTGCGCCTATACTCATACATATGTATGTATGTATGTATGTATGTCTCTATCTATCTATCTATCTATCTATCTAGGGAAAATATTCACCAATGCGAACATGAACTGCAAAAGTAGAAATCTAATCTACTGCATCAAATGCCCTAATTGTGAAGAATTGTACGTTGGCCAGACAGGTAATGCACTATCGGAACGCTCACGGGTACATCGACAACAGATTAAAAACCCAGAAGTCCGCCAAATACCACTGAGTAACCATCTAGCAACATGTGGTCATCAAACTTTTATTATATTTCCATTCCATAAACTTTACAACCGGAATGAAATTGAAAGAAAATGCAAAGAAAAGGACTTTATTAAGAAATTCAAACCCACTCTTAACAAACAATGATTAAATCCATCTTACTTGGGGTTTAAAAATCTTATCCCTGTAACCAAAACACAAAAAATCTCTCAGATATCATCATTTCTATAAATAGATTTGGCATCATTTCTAAGAACAGCCAAACACCTACTGTGGTTTAAAAATCTTATCCCTACAACCCACACAAAACAATAAATTAAAATATCATCATGTCTAAAAATAGATTTAACATCAATTCTAAAAATAGCCAGACACCTACTGCTGCCATCCAAAGGAATTGGTATAAAAGACAGAAAACCAGCCAACTTATTACAGTCTGTTAAAGACTGTCATACCGGCCATGACGAAGGGAAATAGCCCTGAAACTCGAGTCGCCTTTATATATATATATTTATATTTATATATTTATATATTTGATCCTTTATATTGAACACTCAATATTTCATCTACATTCAATACTTTATTTCATGGTGCCATCCATTTTTATTTTATTTTATATTATATATTGTATATTATATTATATATTGTATATTCCATATTCTATACCCCACATTAGTTCTGCAGGAATATAAATAAAACATAAAAAACAGACAGTGTTGGAACTCTTTTAAGCAAAATAATATATTCCTCTATACACAATCATACAAAAAAATCCACCTTTTTTTGTATTTATTTTTACTCGCATATATATATATATATATATATATATATATATATATATATATATTGTATCTGGGAAGAGTCATTTTATTTTAATGCCTTATTAATTAACACACTCACCGGTTCTATTTCCACTCATTTACTTGTTTATTTTTTCTAAAATTTTTCGTCGCTCTTTGCTACCTCTTCAATAGTCGTCAACAATTATTGAAGAGGTTACAAGAAAGAGAAGCATGGGTGTCTTAATTAATATGGCATTAAAACAGAATGACTCTCTCCAGACACAATAAAAGATGCTTCAACACACAAGTTCGCATAAAGAATCTTGCAAACCAAATATAAAAACGAAACACACGCACACACATATATGCATATATATATATATATATATATATATATATATATATATATATATATATATATATATAAACATGTACATATATATAATACAAAGAATATATATGCATGTATACACACATATATGTACATCTTACATCTACATGTGTATATAGATGCATATCAGGGTACAGGACGTTAGAACAATGAACTACAGACAACGGAACGAACACATAGGAAATAGATAGCCACTTGGAATTAATCCTTCGTCAGCTGCCTCTATTCTAACTAGACGTTTCGAAGATATATATATATATATATATATATATATATATATATATATATATATATGTATGTATGTATGTATGTATGTGTGTACATGTTTATATATGAGTGTGTATGTATGTATACGTAGTAGAACTTTTCATTCATTACCGTTTTTTTGTATTTTTCCCTCTTTTACAGAATTTCACCAACTGCAATGGAATCCCTGGAATGTCAGCAACGGCTGGTCTATGTTCCTTTGAATGTCAAGCCAGAAATATATTTATAGGACTTTCGACTATTAATAACATCATAGCTATGGCGAGTATTCCAGCTGGTTATCTTTTAGTTATAAGGTGAGTACCAAAATAAACGGAGTGCTAAGGTACATTACCCATCCTTTAGATGCCTTTAGCAGAGTCCACACTGTTGCATACATAAGTCTCTGGTCTGAAGATAACACATCATTTTTCGTTAATTCTTCCGTTTTTACTCGGCCAGGCTAGAAGATATGTAATTATGATCCTGGTGCTGTCCATTTTTCTGTGACTTAGCTATGAACGCTACTGGGTCCATTAGGTTCTGTATTCAGTTTTATATTATGGGATAAATAGATTGATATGAGAATGAATACACTGTTACTTGTGACACATCTTAAATACGTTCCTATGGTAATCTATGCTTTGCTGCTTATGACACAAATTAACGTCTTACATTATATAAGATACGTCTGTTTGGAAAAAAAATGATTACGTTACCGCGTATGACACATCATAATGTCATATATACATACATACATAAATACATACATACACACACATTAATAATTAAAAGCACAATATTATACTCATTTCTTGTGCTTTTAATTATTAATTTTTCTATATGTGATAGTGGATTTTCATCGAGGAGTTCTTGAAACTTGGTTCTTTTCCCTAAAACTATATATTATATATATATATATATATATATATATATATATATATATATATATATATATATATATATATATATATATGCATGTATGTATGTATGTATGTATATATGTGTTTAATATTCGTACAAAGACAAACATTTTGATGGAATTGGTGTGGATGACTCGATCGGCTGCTATTTATTTCATTAACTTCGGCAAGACGAAACGTAATGATGACCGCGGTAAGATTTCAATTCTGAAGTAAATAGTAATAGTCTCGACATTTTTCCATTATATTTTTCCAGAACACCAAGTGAGAAAGATAAGGCCCTCGGAATTGGCTTCTACTCAATGATTTTATCTGCTGGCGGTAAGTATAATATGACTCGTCTCTTGTAGTGAATACTGTACAACAAGAAGAGAATATGACTTTCCTCTCACTAAATATTCTATCAGTCAGTGATTCCGATATTAAAATATTGATACATGGTTGGAGATCATTACTTCCTTTCAATTTTACTCAGAAGGTACAGAAATTACTCTATTTTGCAGTGGCGATGGCTTGGCTAAATTCCGGTGAAACTGGTGAGCTTATAGGCCTTTAGATTTTTATATGTATTACATAATAAATCCAATAATTTATAACATTAGCCATATCGAGATGACGAGCTTATTATAAAAGGTAATATAAAAACTTGACAGTTAAATAATTTCATTGAAAAGTCTCATAAATATTTGAAGAATTAGGCTTAAAGATTAGTGTTGCTAAATCATACATGATTTGAATATATAGGTTAATCTAGTAGTTCATCTGGTGTATTTTCCTTTCACAAAGTTTTAACAAAATTTGGACATTTCTTAAGAGTAAAGGGATTGAAAAAATTTCTAGATGTCCTAAAACTTTAAATAAGAATAATGTTGAATTATATTTTAGTTGTACATGGAACTGTGATACAGAAATGGCAAATAGTAATATTAAAAAAACATAATCCTATATCCATACTTAGCCCTTCTTGCTTCTATAACTGTATGAAGCCCTAGAAATATTCCTTAAGTAGTTTGTAACTGTTGAAATTCACCCTTTATTACGTGAAAGAAATTTCAGCTAATACTTCAGTCTTTTTAATATTGTTCTGACGGCAAATCCTTTCAAAATATAATATAACCAACACAGATCAACTTTTATAAATCTGATACAATATTAACCTCATACCTTTTTGACTTGGAATAAGAATTTAAATGTTTTAAAATCATTTGAAACATATTAGAATACGACAGTACTAACAATGAAATAACATTTATAAATTTTACGTTTCTAAGGAGCTTAGTATACAGTTCCATTGGGGGTTCAATTCTTAACGCTCGTTCTGGGCTAGTATTTTTGCCGACATAAATCCAAATGACTGCTAAAATATTTCAAATACTTTAATATAAACATTATTTTGATATTAAAGGATTATTTATTTCGCGTATACCAAACTTTCTTATGCTCCTCTTTGTTTTTATATTTTTTTTTCTCTCACAGCGTTCCTTCCTGCGCCGGTTGTATTTGGACGTGCCATCGATGCCGTGTGTATCCTCTGGGATATGAAGTGTAATGAACGCGGGGCTTGTAAATTATATGATCTAGATAACTTAAGACGCGTCGTATTCTATCCTATGGTTGTCGGTCGTTTCATCTCACTTCTAGCATTTGCCTTTATTTTCTATTTGCATAACCGGAAACAGAAAAAACTTAACTTAGCGAAAATCAGCGAGAAAGAAGCCCCGACATAGTTACTATTCGGAATGTATAGAGACGATGTGCATATTGTTTTACACGCATCAGTTTTCATTAAAACCATTCCATTGTTTTCTTCTTCAATTTTCAGTTGTTGTTTCCTGCATCTTCTGATATGAGTATTCTGATTGTAACAAGAAATTTAAGCAAAATTTTGATATCACCTAATTTAAAGCACTTACAGAACATTTTACATTCTTTAATACCATTTTCCTTGTTTTATTTCTTATTTATTTTTGAATTTTTCCTCGTTAATATCCCCTTTATATATCTCAAACTGGAAAAGAAAAACACTGTACATACGACTTCTCACCAAAAGAAATATGCATTGCCTTCAAATTGCTGACTGCCCCTTTTATATGACCCTTATATATAGCCCTTATATATTAACCTTACAGATAGATGGCCCTTATTGATGGCCGTTCTAGCTAAAACATCTAGAGAATATTCCAAAGAGTAATATATATATATATATATATATATATATATATATATATATATATATATATATATATATATATATATATATATATATATATATATATATATATATATATATGAAATATAACGTGTCTTGAATGGCACAACAATGCAAAGTGGACTATAATAACTGCTATAATTTAATTATTTAAAGGAAGCATTTGTTGCTGGTTTTCTGTGTGTTTAGCGTGTTTGTCGTCTTGGGTACTTAAGCCGATTTACAATGGATATGGGGTACCAGTTGGTATTCAGTACCTCTAGGAAGCGTATGGTGTGAATGATTAACTCCCTAGCAGTTGCGAACTCGGCCTGGCCCAGGTGTAGAGAGAGGAGAGTATTGTAGTTCGCTTGAAGCATTGTGTGTTTTTTGTGAAATATAACGTATCTTGAATGGCATAGCAATGCAGAATGGACTATAATAACTCTATATTTCACAAACAATACACAATGCTTCAAGCGAACTACAGTACTCTCCTATCACTACACCTGGGCCAGGCCAAGTTCGCAAACGCTAGGCAGTTAATCACTCACACCACACGCTTCCTAGAGGTATTGAAAACGAACGGGCACCCTATGTCCATTGTAAATCGGCTCAAGTACCCAAGACGACACACGCGTCGAACACAGAAAACCCAGCAATACATATTTATATGAGTATTATGTACATTTGCATGTATCTATGTTGTATATACATATGTATGTATGCCTGTCTGTATGCATGCATGTATGAATGTATGTATGTACGTATGTGCGTAAATATGTTTGTATGTATGCATACTCGTATTTACGTGTGCACGTATGTATGTATGAATGTATGCATGTATGTATATATGCATGTATCTATGTATGTATGTATGTATGTATGTATGTATGTATGTATGTATGTATGTGTGAATACATGCGTTTTATGTATGCATGAATTCATGTGCATTATCTGTCTCCGAATGTAGATCAATACTGTGAAGTGAATATGTGGCGGTGGGTTCTGTGAGGTGGCTTTTATGTGTGCATTTGCGTGTGCGTGTGTGTGTGTGTGTGTGTGTGTGTGTATCTGTGTGAGAGATAGTAACGGACTTTGTTTCTTTAAAAGAAGAACAATCGTAGGAATCAGGTCATAAATAAGAAGTAATCAGATACCAACTTATTGAAGATACACGACTCCAAATGTTATTAGATAAGCAAGTAGATACTAATACACTTAATGTAGCCGGCACGATAAGTTATTAGTACCAAAGTTGTAGCTAGGCTGAGGTAAACATTGTTGAATAATTATGATATCTGAGAAAACCAAACTGAGGCAAGGGAAGTAACTCAATTTTAAACTAACGGAAAGAATTTAACTAACGTAAGATGAAGCAGAAGCGCCTCAATAACATCACAGGCCCCCACCCTATCCATACATATTAAGATATACATACATATATATATATATATATATATATATATATATATATAAGTTCAAAAAAACAATAACAAAAAAACAACAAAGTGAGGACGTGATATGGATAGTATTATTGGACGCTCAGGAAAGGAAAGAGCTGCACCATAGAACATTGTCGGCACAATCACGCCCTTATATACACCTCTTTTCGCTTTCATATTCAACCTAACAATAAAATGAACAATACTAGAGTAAAAATTAAATAATGCCTCTCATGTATTTTATAGAAACGGAGATAATCGTAGTGGTAAGAGAATTGTAATGGCGAATGTCCAGTCGCATCCTAGCAAATATTAGTCTGAAAGCTTTACAAGCTTGCTTCCCAACCATGTGGTTCCGAGTTAAGTCTCTCTGCGTGGCACCTTGGGCAAGTTGTCTTCTACTATAACCTTGGGACGGCCAAAGCCTTGTGAGTAGATTTGATAGGCGGAAACTGAAAGAAGCACATGTGTGTGTGCGTGCGTGTGTGTGTATGTGTATGTGCGTGTGCTTGTGCTTGTGCGTGTGTGTGTGTGTGTGTGTGTGTGTTTCTTCGTGTCTATGTTTGGCCCCCAACGCCGCTTCAGTGTGTGTTCTAGCCGTCATATCACACTCAACTGTGGGTGAGGCATTGGCTATCCACAACTATCTTTATACCCTAAACCAAAAGATTAATAGCCCTCCTCAACAAACAAACATAATCCGTATCAAATATATACAGTAAGACACCGGTAATACAGCCATTAAAAGGAATGCATGAACAATTAAGGACTCTTCATTTCAGGCACTAAACTCGAAATCAAAACTACAGCACACCCAACCACTGAAATGAACAAAAACACCAATCTAAATCTTGACCTGAGTAGACCGAACACTAATTTCGGACAGCGGATCAAGTTTTAGTCCCAACACACCCTCCACATACATGAACACTTACTGACAAAAAACTAACTCCACTTAGTTCGCTTTGAGACTGGTCAAATGGATAGACCCTGAAGAAGCTGCACCGATAATAGTGACAGGTTGCATCTGCAAATGCCAGTAGTGTGTACCATGGAAACGCATGTAGGTCTTTATAATATGCAGTACGAAATTGTAAGATAAGGGAAAATAAATTTTGAGGAGAAGCAAGTCTCCATACACTTTTAATCACTACTAATACATATTCCAGATAATATTACCGTCCAGCGAATCGAACACGGATTTATTCATCGGAAGATTTCACAGAGTCACTGACAACTAATAGCAGCTACGGACGTTAGATACTGATCGTTGTGGTTAGCCGTTAAATGGAACTTAACTGTGAGCCACCACGGTATCCGCCCTCCAAACTCACGCACACACACACACACACACACACACACACACACACACACACACACACACACACACACACACATTAGGGTGGCTATTCGGAATTTAAAAACCAAAGGGCACAAGTACAGTGACTAAGAATGCAAATCAGTACCAGTACTGCTAGAAATAAGAGTCAAAACAACTCTTAGCAACGGACAAAGCTCTTATCTATTGACTGACAAGGGAGACAACTTCTCTACGGCAAGTGAGGAGTGTCAGAACATCGATGATTTGGAGTTGAATTAATCCTCATCAGTGACACTCCTATGCCAAAGGTTAAATTGAACTCGCCTTGTCAGGTTATAGAAAATATCATAGGAATCAGAGGCCAATTCGGTAAAATAGTAGAGTGAAAATTATAAATTATTAAGGTGGCTATTTGCAATTTAAAAACTAAAAGATACAATCGTCACTAAAGTGGTTGAGGGTACAAATCAGCACCAGCGTTGCTAGAAATAAGAGTCAAAACAACTCTTAGTCAAGGGCAAAGCACTTATCTATTAACTGCCAAGGGAGACAACCATATATAAAATACATACATATGCATATATACATACATACATATGCATACATATATATATATATGGGAGAATTTACGAAAAAAACAACAGACGAAGACAGGTGGTGTAAACAACAAATGGATGTATTAGTTTAACGCTTGGGAATAGAGAAAGTCTTTAACGTTTCGAGCCTACGCTCTTCAACAGAAAGGGACACAGAAAGAAATAAAGAGAGAAAAAAAATATGTCAGTGATCTATCATGGCGAATGCCGGACAGAAGGGTCACACAGGAGAGTTAAGAAGAAGGAGATATATATATATATATATATATATATATATATATATATATATTGATAGAAAAGACAACAAAAGAAAGAAAGAGACCTCGATGTTATGTAAATAGAGGAATTTATCTGTAAATAATATGTGACAATTATTCGGTAGTCATGATAAAACTCCGAGTTTCGGATGTCGGGACGGAAACCCACGCCGGCATCTCTTCAGTTATCTGGTCATCGAAAAAATGCTATGAAAATGACCGTTAAACAAAGGGAAATTACTGTGTGGTTGACCGTTATTAAGACAAAAGAGCTATCAGAATGACCGCTAAGTGAGGGAAAGGGGTAAAAATGTCCATAGTATTCGCGTAAGCGCACCAGTCCATACATACGCATGCGCGCCCGCACACCCACGTATATGCGCCTATATGTATATACTTATCCACCCTCGCTTGAAACACACATGCTCACCCACACATTCGCCAAAATAAAAAAAGATATATATACCCGCATACACGCTCACACACACATATACACACGCGCAACACGCTCGCACACATACACACGCGAACAAAAAAGGTTCATACACACGTCAATATACGCACATGCCCAAGAAAAACAAGGGCTAAAGGTAAAATACAGAAAAAAAGTTTTTAAAAAGTGTGAAAAAACTACAAGGGAAAAACATGTCCTATATGCGCGCATTCTCGCATGCCCGCACACGCATCTATATACGCACGTACCCGCACAAACACACACATCCACAAGCGCGCACAAAAGGTTCCACGTACACGTTTATAGACCCACAGGGAAAAAGCAGGGTAGAAGGGAGAATACAGAAAAAATAAGTGTAAAAAATATACAAAACATCTTTCGGATCATGTCCACATGTGGCTAAATATTTGTTACGTTTTTGGTCCCCCCGAGATTACTGATAGGACTGGCTTTCTATATTGTGCCTATGTACAAGCTTTTTATCTCTCTATACTTATTAGTTAATGTGGAGGCGCAATGGCCCAGTGGTTAGGGCAGCGGACTCGCAGTCATAGGATCGCGGTTTCGATTCCCAGACCGAGCGTTGTGAGTGTTTATTGAGCGAAAACACCTAAAGCGGATCTTTTTTAAAACGGGGGCCACATTTTTCATTAACGAAACACTTTGAAACTTGGAACACTGGTAGAATGTGTCATATAAAACATCTTTTTCTCTTAGTCTTCTTAAAAAAAGAAGAAATCCCTAAGTTATTCCATGTTAAAATTGTATTTCTGTAATTTCAACCAATCACTGACGTCCATTCAGCCGATATACATTAAGTGCCGACTACATAAACAAACGATTCTGAAACAATTCTATCGGTGATAGGGTTAGGGTAAAACAGCAAATTTAAAAAGAAAAAAGCAAAACGAAGCTATGGAAATTAAATACGCTTTACACCGCTTAATCAGCCAAAGGAGTAAATATAAACAACTGAATACTTGTCAGTGATTGGTTGAAATTATCAAAATAAGACAATTTTTTACATGAAATAAATTCGAATACAAAAATATTTTTCTGTTCTATAACACAAAATAGATAAGTATACGAAGTTTGAAAGTCTTTCGGTACCAAAAACACTACGTAAAACATTAATGAAAAATGTGGCCCCCGTTTTAAAAAAGATCCCCTAAAGCTCCACGAGGCTCCGGCAGGGGATGGTGGCGAACCCTGCTCTACTCTTTCACCACAACTTTCTCTCACTCTTACTTCCTGTTTCTGTTGTGCCTGTAATTCAAAGGGTCAGCCTTGTCACACTCTGTGTCACGCTGAATATCCCCGAGAACTACATTAAGGGTACACGTGTCTGTGGAGTGCTCAGCCATTTGCACGTTAATTTCACGAGCAGGCTGTTCTGTTGATGGGATCAACTGGAACCCTCGATGTCGTAAGCGACGGAGTGCCAACAACTTTTTTACTTAGATTTCTTATATATTTTTTATTTTTATTTTTTTACATATTTATAGAGATGTTGTTTTGTATATTTTTTACACATATTTTTTCTGTATTCTCCCTTCCACCCTGTACAAACAGACATGGCGAGAGGCATATGAAATACATTAGATACTACAATTAGTCAAAGTAAACAAAACCATTGCGGCTTTCAAAGGAGTGTCTGGGTTAGAAATCATAATTAAACGGCCACCACACACACACAACAAACAAAAAATATATGTGTATAGGCGCAGAAGTGGCTGTGTGGTAAAAAGCTTGCTTCCCACTCACATGGTTCCGAGTTCACAACCACTGCGTGGCACTTTGGGCAAGTGTCTTCTGCTACAGTCTCGGGCCGACCAAAGCCTTGTGAGTAGACGAAAACTGAAAGAAGCCCGTCGTATATATATATAGATATGTTAAAAACCCGATTACGCTTCAATTTAATTTGTTTTCGTTCGTACACGCCTGTAGGTTGTTTTAAGCAGTAAATTCAAAATATTCCAAATTCATTTTGTTTCTGTTTATCCGGTCTTTGCAACCAGAATTTTGCAGCTGGACGTTGACCCTTTTAAAGTTAGTTGTCATCAATGACGTGTTCATCTTGTGAAGTATTATGGTTGTATGTTAATTGTAGCCTTATGTTGCGATAAGTATTTAGTTTCTGTAATTAATCCTCGTTCGTCGTATGTAATTTATAAAATAATGAATGTATTATCAGTTGATTTCTTTTTTTTTTCTTTTTTTTTTCTGTCTGGCTTTTTTATTATTCTTATTGGTAAGAAGCATGCTTCGCAACCACATCGTCCTGGGTTCAGTCCCACTGCATGGCACCTTGGGCGAGTGTCTTCTACTATAGCTTCGGGCCGACCAAAGCATTGTGAGTGGATTTGGTAGACGGAAGCTGAAAGAAGCCCGTCATGTTCTGTTGTTAGAACGTCGGGCTCTCAATCATGAGGTAGTGAGTTCGATTCCTGGACCCTGCTGTATGTTGTTGTTGTTCTTGAGCAAGACACTTTGTTTCACGTTGCTCCAGTTCATTCAGGTGTAGAAATGAGTTGCGACATCACAGGTGCCAAGCTGTATCAGCCTTTGCCTTTCCCTTGTATAACATCGATGGCGTAGATGGGAGAGGCTGGTATGCATGGGCGATTGCTGGTCGTCCATAAACAACCTTGCCCGGACTTCTTTCTTGGAGGGGAATTTTTTAGGTGCAATTCCATGGTCGTTCAAGACCGAAGGGAGTCTTTACCCATTATCCTTATGTGTGTGTGTGTGTGTGTGTGTGTCTGCGTGCGCGTGCGTGTAACTGTCCGAAATGGTCGTGACTTCTGGTACTTGACTGACGAAAGAAAGCCAAGAATAACACGTCTTTTTTTGCCTTTCCTAATTGTTGTTTCTCTTGTCCGCCTTTGAGTCGTCTATCTGTCCGAACGTTTTAATGCCCTCTACTGCGTTTTTGTTCTATACATACATATATATATATATATATATATATATATATATATATATATATATATATATATATATATATATATATATATGTATGTGTGTGTGTGTGTATTTATGTATGTATGTATATATATATATATATATATATATATATATATATATATATGTGTGTGTGTGTGTGTGTGTGTGTGTGTGTGTGTATTTATGTATGTATGTATATATATATATATATATATATATATATATATATATATATATATATATATATCTGTGTATGTGTGTGTCTTTGTGTCTGTGTTTGTCCCGCCATAACCACGTGACAACCGGTATTGATGAGTTTACCTCATCGTAACTGAAAGAAGCCCGTCGTATATATGTGTGCGTATATATATATATATATATATATATAAACAATATATGAGTATATGCATATATATGTACATGTATGTATATACCTTCATCCACATGTACATATAGATACATAACTGGGTACATATGTATGTGTGTGTATACGTTTGTGTGTCTGTGTTTGTCCCCCCCCCCCAACATCGCTTGACAACCGATGGTGGGTGTGTTTACGTCCCCGTAACATTAGCGGTTCGGCAAAAAAGACCGATAGAATAAGTACAAGGCTTACAAAGAATAGGTCCTGGGGACGATTTGCTCGATTAAAGGCGGTGCTCCAGCACGGCCACCGTCAAATGACTGTGACAAGTAAACGAATATATATATATATATATATATATATATATATATATATATATATATATAAACATTATATGAGTATATGCATATATATGTACATGTATGTATATACGTACATCCACATGTACATATAGATCCATAACTGGGTACATGACGTAGCAAAAGAACAAGGACAAAAATGGTAAACAAGGTGCAACAAACAAGCAGGCCACATAGAAACTCCCCTTCATCAGCTGCCACCATTAAAACTCCGGCGTTTCGAAGAATTAAGGCAGTACGCATCGTTAAAATGGTTATATATATATATATATATGCACACACACACATATATAAATACGCTCGCGCACACGTTCATATATCACGTGTCTACTGAAAGGAAAGCAAAGAAAAGAATCAGCGACAAACTACCCAACTCATCCACCATGTCGCTCACGCGGTGACCCAGATCAGACGATATGGTACAGATTTCATCCACGTTAGAAATTGTTACCACACGCTGCAGCGAATTTCCGCTATGCGAAAAATCCGTGCGCGCGCACACACACACACACAGATACATACTTGTGTTTCTGTACGTAAATGTCGATCAATGTTTGTTTTTAAATATCCATCTATCTATCTATCTATATATATATATATATATATATATATATATATATATATATATATATATATATATATATATATATATATATATATATAATACAAATGATATATAAGCATATGCATGTCTACATACATATATGAGTGGAGAATGGAGAAACAAACACAAGAAGAAGCAAGTCGATTGGGCTAGTTAGCCATTGATTTAATTATGTGGAGGCGGTTTAACCGATAAATTACCTGCCTCTGGATACTTTCTAACAAAGACGGTACCCACACAGGTAATCTCCAGGATTGCCTTCGAATTTAACTATCCCCTGGTTGCTTAGATACTTCAGACTACCCCTGAAATATTGAAGCAATCCTATCACATACTTATTTACATACATATATGTACATAACTACATCTACATGTGTATATAGATGCATATTCGGGTACAGGACGTTAGAAAAATGAACGGGAACATAAAAACAAAACGGACTTTGTTTGTATTTATATATAGAGGGCGATAAATTGAATATTAATTCAATTTAAAACCAAGTGGCCTAGCATATAAAAAAATCTGAAAAATTCAGAAAAAATTGTATTACACGTGTATAAGGATGACCACTAAGTGGACATCCAATATGCTAGAAAGAGGTCATCAACGACCCAACCAGAAAGAAAATTAATTTTCTCCAGAAAAAAAACTTCGCAAAACACCAGAACAGGACAAAATGAGAAATAGACAGAATAAAGAATTAATTGTGTACCGCGATTTCGAACATTAACGTTTTACTTACGGAACAACATCCATATTCTCATCAGCATAATCGTTCTAGAATCAATATAATTTGCAGAACTATACACGAATATATATAAATGTATGTATGTATGTATGTATTTGTATGTAGGTTCTTGGCCTGATGAATAAGTATCCGGACTGTTGCCATAATAACGAAGCTAAAGCATGCAGAGTGGTGCTGCTTGGCAAAGATTGGCCTTGAATTCTGCGTGGCGTTCGATCATTTTTAACCTTACATTTTAAATAACAATTTCCAGCCCCGCTCCGAGGCGAAACCACGACTTCCCTTTTCCTTTCTTCCTTACATTTTAAAGAAAACGTTTTAACGAATGTTCATTCAATAGTTAAAGGATCTACATATTTTCCTTTTTTTTTCTTTTTTTTTTTTACATAAAATGTTTCACCAAATGTTTTTCTCAATCTTTAAAATAAATCACGACTTACCACTTCATCTTCTCCTTTTCGTCCACATAATTCACCATCGAGGTGCGAGGTTCAACATCCACCTCCGGCCCCAGTGGATTCACTCTTTCATAATGTCTTTCAATTTTGAAATTCTTTTAACTTTTGGGTGTCCTATTTCATTAAAAACCTTGCTTCTGTTTGTGTCTTACGTGTTTGTGTTTTTTGTCTCTGTATTTCTGTAACTCTTGGCTTTCCTGTGATTGTATCTGTGTGCCTGTTTGTTTGTGTATTTGTATGTCTGTGCGTTGTTCTGTGTTTGTATTTGTGTGTCTGTGTATTGTTTTGCGTGTTTCGTCTGTGTGTCTATGTTTTTAGGTTTCTGTGATTCTGAGTTATCTTGCACTTGTTTGTCTATATCTCTGTGCTTTTGTATGTCTGTGTGTTTGTGTGTCTGTGGGTCTGAATGTTTACGTACTTGTAAGTCCTTTACTGGTGATCCTACTTGTAAATCTTCAACGCATCTCGTCATAGGTTCGATTACCTCTTCCATGACTTTGTACTTCTGTTCTATTATCGTTGGTGACTTCCTGTCTCTCTTTTTCTTGCTTTCACCTCCGCAAACTCACAGTCTTGTTCTGTTATCTGTTTCTGCTGTTTCTCCGCCGTTATATTCTCCTGGATACTCTCCTCTACCATTTCCACTGCTGCTCTAGGGCATTTCTTTCTCAAGTGACCTCTTCCACCACATTCGTAACACTTTGTGGTCTCCAGCTTTTCTTCATTTGGTAGCTCTAAATTTCAGGTATTTCGTTGTAATATTTCTGGCTCATTGCACAAATTATCTCTAATCTGTAGCCTAATCCTACTGGTAAATCTTCCCTGCATCTCGTCATAGGTTGGATTACCTCTTCCATAACGTTGTACTTCTCTTCTACTATCGTTGGTGACTTCCTCTTCTCTTTTTTTCTTGCTTTCACCTCCGCAAACTCACCGTACTTCACTTGTTAGGTTCGACTTATCATGCCCATCTTCACCTCTTCGCTTTTCCTTCCTTATCTCCGAATAAAAAAATCGCCTCTATTATCCACTCTGTATCTATCCACGGTGGGATTCTTCCCACCTTAATTCTTACAATTCGCTTATCCAAACAGTTTGGCATCAATGGTCATTTCTCTCCCTGTATCATCCTGCTGGAGGTTTTTTCCGCCTCCCCTTCTGATACAAAGATTACAACAATAGACGCATATTTCTTACCTCTCGTAAAGAACTCTGTGCTGTCTCCTATCTGTCTTTGCAAAATTTCTTCAATTTCTTCCTGTGACGCGTTTTCAGTTCTTGTTTTTATTTGAAAATGTTCTGAACATTACTGTCTTCTTTTCCATTTTCGCTTTTTCCTCCTCTGACAGGGTCAGTTTTATATTTGACCCTTCTTTCTCTACCATATTACTATATTTCTCTATCAGCTCTGCATTCCACTGTAACATCTCCTGTTTCAGCACACTTGGGTCTAGGGGAACTCGACCACCAGTAGCATAAATTATTTTTCTCAATTATTCACTACCACCCAACAACGGTGGCTTCTCACAAAAAATTCCACTAGAGCTCTTCAAAAAAAAACCCCCCCATAAAGTGGCTTGGTAGCTGAAATCTTTATTATGATCACGTGGGATCGAAACACAGGGATGACGACAACACAGGACAAACAATTACAAAGATCGAATGAGTTCGTGTTTATATAAAAATTAATTTAGCGATTATATACAATATGAATATAATTAATGAGAACTTAAAACTGAACATTTTTTTCGTTTTTTTTTTAATTCACAAGAAAATTGAGTTTTCAACCCGGCAGCCTATAAGGCCCAGCAACTCTCTTTTCCTTTCCTCAATGATTAAGTTGAGTTACTGGCACCCATCTTTTACATCACTTCCTTCCATCTTTGCTCATATACTCTAGCCGACAGGGTCCTTTTTTCCAGCCCCGTCTTGCTCTTCAGATGGTATTTGAAGTAAAACAGCAAACCAGGGCCGGATGTAAAGGACCCTGTCACAAAGCTTTCCATTCTTGTCATCTATATACACTCTTTCAATACTGCTACCGTACAGAGAAAACAAGCCTTACCTTCCTTCGAGAGTCCAGTTCGCGGTATCATCTTTTTTATAGATCCAGCCGATAGCTCTACTCGCCCCAGATGCGACAACACGTGTTCGGCGTAACTTATCAGGCCCGAAAGCTGCCGACAATGTACAAAAGCGTGCTGGACAGTTTCCCTGTCCAGCCCACATCTTGGACATATCGGTGGCACTGCCATTCCGTGCCTAGATAACTTATCGCGAACAGGTAAAGCGTTCCTATAACACTGCCAAGCCAGGGATTTTTGGAAATTATCCAAATACCCCGGCCTGAAGGTTTTCTGAAACAAGTTGGTAAGTTGGTTCTCGTCGAACCCCAGAGCCCTCCCTAGGACGTCATCATTTTTTCCCTCTACCAGCCCTCTATTGAATACCGAGGTGGTATTCCCGCAGCCAGTCTTGCCTGTCTTGTGGAATAGCCAGAGTGCCTGTCGACACTCCTTCTGCCATAAAGTCAGATTACGTCTTTTAATGAGACCGGGTTTAAATCTTTCCAGCGAGGCCGGTCGCGGCAAGCACTCCTCCGCCAGCAGACTCCACACCTTATCACCCTCCATGTGGCACCAAGAGATGTCTCAGCTTCAACGCATGTCTGCGCATCATTAGCCAGGGCATCCCCAACCCACCCTTTAGCGGTTCTTGGCAGCACACGGAGCGCCTCACAAGTGGCTTTCCTCCTCTCCACAAAAAGCGGAAGAGGAGTCGTTCCAACTTGTTTAGTGAAGAATCGGGGCAAGGCACTATCTCTATTTATTATCTATGTCTGTCTGTCAATCTATCTATCTATCCATCCACCAATGTATCTATCTATTTATCTATCTACACACACACACACACACACACATCTATATTTATATCTATTTATATAAGGTTGAGGAGGGTATTGGATTTAACCAAACCCCGGAGGATACAAGGTAATACCGAGTAAGTGCTGTATACCGATTAGTTTGCCACAATCGTTGTATGAACAGGATTGGGTATTATAAGTCGTGTATTAGCGTGTGTATATGTAAATATATAAAAACAAAAGGATAAAGAGAGCAAAGGTAAGGTTGAAGAATTTTATGGATAGAGTCTATCTATTTATATATATAACTATATATGAGAGTGAGAGTATTGTATGTAGTTCGCTTGAAACATTGTGTAAAACTTTTTATTCTTTACATAATTATATACATATATATATATATATATATATATATATATATATATATATATATATATATATATATATATATTATTTTGCTTAAAAGAGTTCCAACACTGTCTGTTTTTTATGTTTTATTTATATTCCTGCAGAACTAATGTGGGGTATAGAATATGGAATATACAATATATAATATAATATACAATATATAATATAAAATAAAATAAAAATGGATGGCACCATGAAATAAAGTATTGAATGTAGATGAAATATTGAGTGTTCAATATAAAGGATCAAATATATAAATATATAAATATAAATATATATATATAAAGGCGACTCGAGTTTCAGGGCTATTTCCCTTCGTCATGGCCGGTATGACAATCTTTACATATGAGTGTAAGTGTGTTTATGTGTGTGTATTTGAGTTATCTGCGTGGATGTGTGGCTGTGAGGTGCTGTGCGTATCTGTCCGTGTGTATGTATGTACAAGTGTTGCATATGCCTACGCACTATTGTAAGCGTAAGTATTTTGGGAATTTTCCCATCATAATGGATCCTGCCCTTCCTTGTTACTGAGACAATAATGACTATGTTATAGAATTGAATAGACAATTATATCCATTCTATTATATACACACAGTACACACACATATACATACGCTACAGCTGCATATATATATATATATATACACACACATATTTATACAATGACAACGGTGGGAAACAGATAGGCAGGCGTCTATTTTTGTGTCTGCTTCTATCTGTCTTATTCAGTGTCTGCCTGCGTATGTAGACTGATAATTATACAGATATATATATATATATATATATATATATATATATATATATATATATACAAAGATATACGCATAGACATTGACAGAGACACAGATAGATAGATAGATAGATAGATAGATAGATAGATAGATAGATAGATAGATAGATAGATAGATAGAGTGGAAAGCTCGTCGACGTAAATAGAGGAGAAAAAAAACAATTGAAAAAAAAAATGGGTGCGCCTAACGGATGTTAGTCTAAGTTGTTGGATTAATAATCAGTGACACACCGTCACCAACGACAGTTCTCGAAAGGAACGGAAACAAGATCACAGTTTGATATACAACTTAAAGGACCATACAGTGAGGAAACTGAGAAAAGGACGAGACTGATATTACTAATTTGTTCCTTTAAAATATAACGAAGTATCGGATTTCGAATACAGAAGAAAGAAAACAAAAATAATTTTAAATAATTTATTTGCTATCTATTTATTTACTTTCATTAAGGATTTGTTTATATGTAATATTTAATATTTGGTGTTTTTCATCGACCGTCGAAATGAAATCTTTAAGATCGTCATTAACAGCTTCATCGTCATTAACAGCTTCATCGTCATTAACATCAGCAACAACGTTATTGTTATTGTCACAAGGTAAGTCATTAACTGTGACTTTCTTCCTCAGATTATATATTACATACTCATACACAACCGTGCGCGTGCATAACCTTAAGTAACGTGTGCACAGTTTCTCTTCTCTATCCCAAATCATTATATCAGATCTGTTGTGTTTATATTTTATTGATGTCTTCACTGATACATTCCACCAGTATTCATTTTTATTATGAGTGGCTATGGCTTCTATCATATTGTGGGGTTTTATTTCTGTGTCCTCGGGATTATCCATCCGATGGATTTCATTATAGAGTGTCCTAGCTACAACGTCATGTCTCATCGGTAGATAATACTGTGATGACATTTTCGGATAACTGCTTATGATGTGGGTGATATCTTCAGTGTGAACTCCACAAAGTCTGCATCGGTTGTCACACTTTACGGCTTTTCCTGCATCTCTATCCCTTTTGTACATCATGTTTTTGGATAACATTTCCTGTTCCTGAATTGCAAACGTATACCCTTCAAAGTGGGGGGTAGTAATCCGGCTTTTGGTCCATGATAAACTGCTTAGATGATCGATGTTACTATCATCACGGATCTTTTTACTAATATATCCATACATAGTCTTCTGCTCATATGGGCTCATCCTTTCATCTGATGATACGTTGCGGTAGAGTCGTGCGACTTCTTTGGGCATATATTCTAGGTTATCAGACAAAGAGTGTTGCTCAAGGAACTGCCTTCCAAGTCTTATGATATTATCAGCCTCATGTATGCAAACTTGGTCAAAGGATGCACTTCGACACTTGGTGGTTAAAAGATGTTGCCAAAGGGATATGATGCGACATTCAAAGGCATTTTGAATCTATGTTAAGCCTTTTCTGCTTG
>NC_142952.1:11142622-11152622 GCF_046866305.1 Octopus bimaculoides
TATGTGACACACGAAACCTTCGAAGGTTATAAAGGACACAGGTTTCGTGTGTCACATAGCTAGCTAGAGGCGATGGCTTCTTGGAGCTAATTCACGGCAGCTTTCGTCCTAATTTTGGGACTGCCATGTTGGCTTGGCGATAACTATTAATTTCCAGTACCGCTGCCGTAGTCTCCTTTAGAGAGACTTAGAAATATTAATAACTCTCTCTCTCTATATATATATATATATATATATATGAAGAGAGAGAGAGAGAGAGAGAGAGAGAGAGAGAGAGAGACAGAGAGAAAGAGAGAGCTCTTGTTAGTTTTGGGATGTTGTATTTCTGAAAATCTGTTGTTTCAGGTGTTTGAAAACCATGTGCATCCCTCCTGCAGGACTGAAACACGGCCGTATCCACTACAGCAAAAACCAGTTTGTTTTCAATGTCAACGACAGGTAAGAATCCATGTATATATATATATATATATATATATATATATATATATATATATATATATAAGGTTAAGGAGGGTATTGGATTTAACCAAACCCAAGAAGATACAGGTAATACCGAGTAAGTGCTGTATACCGACTAGTTTTGCCCCGGTTGTTGTATGAACAGGATTGGGGATTATAAGTCGTGTATTAGCGTGTGTATATGTAAATATAAAAATAAAAAGATAAAGAGAGCAATGGTAAGGTTGGAGAAATATTTTTTTTTATATTTACATATATATATATATATATATATATATATATATATTTCTCAAAATACAATGTTTATATACCAAAAAGATTTTATA
Source organism: Octopus bimaculoides (assembly GCF_046866305.1). Taxonomy (NCBI): domain Eukaryota; kingdom Metazoa; phylum Mollusca; class Cephalopoda; order Octopoda; family Octopodidae; genus Octopus; species Octopus bimaculoides. The sequence goes on from NC_142952.1 coordinate 11,143,408, forward strand.
ACATTTTTCTAACATTTTTCTGACATAATTTAAATATATACTTTAACCATGTAACACAAGCCTTCTGTAGTTTTTTCACTCTTATTATCTTTTATATATATATATATATACACTAGAGGGTACCCAAAAGTAACTGGAATTGTTATTTTATTCACTTGGTTTTACACGTTTACACTTTTATCGCTTTCAAAGTATTCTCCATTCGAAGCAATGCATCAGTCCAGGCGCGTTTTCCACTATTCGAAGCACTCCTGGAACTCTTGCGAAGTGATACCTTTTAACGCCTCCGTTGTCTTTTTTTTTTTTTTTTTTCTTCACCTCTTTCACATTTGCAAATTCCCTAGCACCAGCTTGCGTCACCAGTAAAGACCTTCGGAAACAGGTCAGAACCAACTTCCAGCTGTTCTTTCAGTTCACGATATGCATTCAGTTGTGACTGCTTTTGATCTTCCGTGAGAAATCGAAGCACAAATTTTACTGCAACTCTTTTCATTTGCCATTCGTCCCTCAAAATTTATTGGCAGGATCTCCAGGAAGCACCAGTCATATCGACAAGTTCGTCAATTGTTAGGTGAAGGTCCTATAAGATCAGTTCATGAATTTTCATGATGTTTTCATTCATTCAGGAGGTCGACAGCTGTCCTGAACGAGGTTGGTCTTCAAGCGACAAGTGACCATTCCTAAATCGTGGAAACCACTCGTAAATTTGTTTTACTCATGGTAGCGTCCTTACAAGCTGTCTGAAGCAATGACAAGTATTTCTACAGAATTTCACGGAAGTACGTAATTCCTTCGTTTCAGCCATCGCAAAAATCGACAAACAGGAAAGCACTTCAAAACAAAGGCACACCACGACGCAGTACCACATTAGCAAACGACGCCAGTCAGCAGACTGATGCCTGAGGGTCGCATCAATTGGCTTCTAGCGGCGGAAGCCTGAACCAGAACGGGCTTGTCCCACAGTAAACGTTTCCGATTACTTTTGGATTCTCCCTAGTGCATACATACATACATACATACATACATACATGCATACATACATACATATATATATATATATATATATATATATATATATATATATATATATATATATATATGCATATGATTTATTCATTTTTATTCTATTTAGAGTATCCTACTCGTGTGATGACGACTACGTGATTTATGGCGAATCTGTAAGAATCTGTGGGGCTGACGGTAAATGGTCAGGATCGGAACCGTTTTGCAGTAAAGGTAAATTCTTGAGAAATATAACCTTTTAACGTTTTCGTCAAATATGTCTTTCTCACTATTTTAACTCGCTTAACACTAAGATTACTTGCTTGTTCCAAGTGAGTGGATTGCAGCAACGTGCTAAAGTACACGACGCGTCCCTCGGTTCAGTAGCTGAGACCACAATGTTACGGTCATCACTGTAATGCCCTGACTACTGAGCCAGGTGCCTCCACACACACATGTATATGATGATGGACATAAATAGCTCCAAAACGTTCGGTCTGGTGATCCCATCGTATTTTAGAAGATAGTAGGAGTTCTCTCCCCTCCTTGCAGTATAAACCGGATGCAAATTGCATCGATAACCAGCTGGAGGGGGCTGTTACTGGAGTCTGGAGTTAAATTCGGTAGTAACGTCGAACAGCCATGTTGATGTGGCGATAAACGTTACTTCTCAGTATAGTTACTACTTTCATCTCTTATAGAGATTTTCTAACCAGCTATTGTGCTTGTTGCAAGATCAGTGACTGATTGCCGCTTGGTTTTCTATACATAGCGAGCCCGAGCAAATTCCTACTACCTCTAGCGGCCAAGTGTTCACCACTGACGATGGGCACAAATAGCCCGAAACCGGCTGGTCAGGTGATACCGTCGCCTGCTAGAAAATGCTAGGGGTTCGCTCCCCTGATGCAATATATACGTCGTGCAGATTGCATCAAAGTTCTTCCTGCAGTTAAAAACGGTAGTATTGTCGAAGAGCCATATCAATATGGCGATAAACATTATTTGATATATATATATATATATATATATATATATATATATATATATAAATACAGATGAGTGGTACAACAAGGCACCAATATTTACTGGAAAATAGCAATCGATACAAATACGACGCTATTGTAAGCTTTACTGCGTATATACTGGCAAAGACGTGTGTGTGCAGCAAACATGAAAAATTTGTCTTACCTCTAGGAAGAACATTCGATAAATGGACAACCTGGGATTGGATAATGCAGAACCGGTTTTTGACTCTTCAAATACGTTTGACAACGTAAATTTGAACAGTCTTCATCAGTTGCATTTACCTAGACAATATTTCAAACACACAAACACATATGTACATATATATATATATATATATATATATATATATATATATATATATATATATATATATATATATATATATACGGGTATTACTACAGAATAATGCCACACACTAGACTTCCAAAATAAACACATTTTTACCGTATGCGAGGAAAAGCAACTCTTAAAAAAACAAACTTTTAAAAACGAACATATATATATATATATACATACACATGTTATTTTGCAGTTATTAGTTGCAAAGAGCCGGGAATACCGAATGAGGCGCAAAGGACAGCCAAACGGCCAATCGGCAGCAGAGTGTAAGTAAAAATCACATTCGTTGATTTAAACTAATAAACCAATCTAATTGAAGATGTTAATATAATTGACAAAATTGATTTAAAAAAAGTGTAACGTGTGCACAAATTTATATAACAATTGACACAAAATACCAATGCTTTGATTCCGATTCTCTGTAAATTGTCGTTTGTAATCCTACAGAGTGTGAGAAAGCAGTTCGGAATTTTATAAACGTTTGATAAACGTTTCAACAATTGACACACATACTCCACTGCTCCAAATCGTATTAATAATAATTAATAGCTACTTGAAGACACCATTACGAGTTGTCTAAACTTCAGAAGTGTCACGTCAATGGCCGAATTATAAAAAGGAGGTCTTTTTCTGTCATACTCTGTACATGCAAAGATTTCGAGTTGCGTTTATTTATTATCGTTGATAATAGCTGTACGTGTCGGGGTTTCGATTCCACCGAGTGTCACTTTGGTTATCAGTAAATGACAGGTGGAATTTAGGAGACGGAAAATCAGTCGCATGTATGTATGTATGTATGTATGTATGTATGTATGTATGTATGTATTGTGAAGGTGCGTGGCCTAGTGGTTAGGGTATTCGGCTCACAATCGTAAGTTCGTGAGTTCGATTCCCAGGGATGCGTTGTGTCCTTGAGCAAGACGCTTTATTTCACGTCGCTCCAGTCCACTCAGTTGGCAAAAATAAGTTGTACCTGTATTTCAAAGGGTCAGCCTTGTCCCATTTTGTGTCACGCTGAATCTACCTGAGAACTGCTTGGAGATTATCCATTTCTGTGGAGTACTCAGTCACTTGCAAGTTAATTTCAGGAGCGGGCTGTTCCGTTGATCGGAGCGACTGGAACCGACGGTGTGCCAGTTAAGTTAATTCATGTATGTATGTATGTATGTATGTATGTATGTATGTATGCATGCATGTATGTATGTATGTATGTATGTATGTATGTATGTATGTTATGTATGCATGTTTCCATCAGCGAAATTCACTCACGTGGTTTGGTTGGCCTGCGAACATCTTGAATAAGACATTTACCCAAAGTGCTACGCAGTGTATTTGAACCCGAAACCACGTAGTTACAAAGCAAACTTCTTAATCTCACAGCCAACGCTGCGCCTACACGCACACACATACACACACACACACACACACACATACACATTTATTTATTTATTTATTTATTTATTTATTTATTTATTTCTCAAATATTATATTTCGTATCCAGGCGTGACGATTTCCCCATCGGTACGGTGTTGAGTTTTAAATGCCCATCGTTATATAAACTCTACGGATCAGCAAACCGTAAATGTTTACCGACCACTGAGTGGACAGGGTCTCAACCTACCTGTGTCCCAGGTAAGATCGAAACATTGAACCTATATAAGAATTACCAGAGAGAGAGAGAGAGAGAGAGAGAGAGGGGGAGATCGAGAGAGAGGGGGGAGAGAGAGAGAGAGAGAGGGGGGAAGACAGTAATCCACGTCATCTTTTAATTGTTTCAGTCATTGGACTGTGGCCATGCTGGAGCAACACTTTGAGCGATTTTAGTCGAAGAAAACGAATCCTCTCATGCCTATTGTTTTGTCTGCTACTAAATTACATCGGTCCCTTTTGCTGAGCCGCTTATATACTGGGGCGTAAACAAACCATAGCCGGTCGATCAACGGTGGTGAAGGCCAAATGCACATATTCACGCCCAAATGCACATATTCACGCCCAAATGTACATATTCACACACACACACACACAATCACACACGCTCGCACACACACTCATACATACACTCACACACTCACACACATACAAGCACACTCACACACACAAACACACTCACACATACACACACTCACACACATACAAGCACACTCACACACATACAAGCACACTCACACACACAAACACACTCACACATACACACACTCACACATACACACACTCACACACACGCACACTCATACTCACGTATTCGTCGAGTTTCCGCACAGTCTCCGTCTACCAATTCACTCAAAAGGCATTGATCGTCCCGAGGCGATAAATAGAATATATCTGCCCAATGTATCGTGCTGTGATGTTAAGAAACTTGCTTTTCAATCAGGTGGTTTTAAGTTCAGTCCAACAGCGCGGCACCTTGGATAAGTCTCTTCTACTATAGCCCCGAGCTAACCAAAGCCTCCTGATTGGATTTGGCAGACGGAAACTGAATAAACCCTTGTGTGTGTGTGTGTTGTGTGTGTGTGTGTGTGTGTGTGTGTGTGTGTGTGTGTGTGTGTGTGTGTGTGTGTGTGTGTGTGTGAGTTTGTGTTTGTCTCTACAACATAGCAGTTCGGCAAACATTCCGATTAAGTAAGCCCCAGGTTTACTTAGGTATTGGGGTCGATTTGTTCGACTAAATCGTTCAGGGTGTTGCCCTAGCATGACCGTAGTCCAATGACTGAAAGAAGCAAAAGACAAAAGATGAAAGATAAATAATAATTCCATTTTTCTCTTTCATGAACTCAAAAACTTGTCACCGATTATACTCGTTCACAGCTTCTGTAACAATGTTTTCATTCGATGACACATTCGTTCATTTCAATAATTACATTCGTTTATTCCGTTATTCTTTTCAATTTAGAATGTGGACGAACCAGCAAACATGATTTGGACGTGGAGAATATACTCGGTGGTAGAGCATATCCTCGAGAAGCTATGCCGTGGCATGCGGCCATATCCACAGACATCGGTCTGAATGAAGTGGTCCTTAGATGCGGTGGCACTCTGATCAGCGATCGCTGGGTTTTGACCGCGGCACATTGTATCACAGCCTCAACATCCAAGGACTCCCTACCTCTACGTCAGATCACGGTTCACATCAGTAAAGTGTACGCAAATAACTCTCGGGATGACAGATATGTCCAGAAGTTTCAGGTATGGAGGACACACATTATTATTTCTTACATTTAATTGTTTATGCTATGATTTTATTTACTCCATGTACTCAGTCTTTGTGGATACCCTGTATAGTAGTTCTCTCTGTCAAAACTTTAAAACGTATCACCCGCTTCTCATCCCGAGCGCATCGTCTCTCTCTCTCTCTCTTGAGCTTCCTGTTACTCATGACTCCTTTTATTCTTACAGCTTATTTCCTCGAACTGCTGTTCTCTGGAACTCACTATCAGCATCTTCTTTTCCTCTGGTCTATGATATTCAGTCTTTTAAGCTTTCTGTCAAAGAACATCTTTGAATTTGGCGGACCCTTCTTTTCCCTTTTTTGTAGTACAGTACGCCACAGTAGCTTCATGTCTTGTTTGGGACAAAATCGTTAAGAAAATACTAATTGGTATTGTTTTTGTTTCTTTTTTTCTTCTTTTCCACCAATCGCAATTTAGGCTGACGATGTTTATATCCACGACTATTACCAACCATCAACAAAGAAGAACGATATTGCTTTGATTTACTTGTCCAGAAAAGTGAAACTCGGACCTTTCGCGAAGCCAATATGTCTGCCGGATAAATCAATGTTAATACACTATGCCATACAAGACACCAAAGGCTTTGTGTCTGGTTGGGGCCTAACTGAACAAAAAGTTAAGGCCAGTCGCTTACTGACCACCAAAGTATCGGTCTTCAAAGACGACGATTGTCTTAGAAATATCAGGAAAGAATGTAAGTTGAGAGAATCTCGGTGAAATTTTATTTGCTTTTATGTTAGAAGCAATTAGTTAAAGAAAGAAAAAAAACACAAAACATTCGCTGTCGTATCCACCCCGACCCCATTGCCTCGCTCCTTGACTGGGCAGTGCGCTGTGTTCTTGAGCAAAATCCTTCATTTCACTTTGCTCCAAATTCCACTTTCGATCGGTGGGGAATGCAGACCTGCTCGCCTAGCCAGCAGGGTGGCGTCATGCGAAGGCTAAAAACATTGCAAATGTGCATCGTGACTAGCGATGTATAAACAACACCTGGTAGTCTGGTCGGTCACGTGGTCACGTGGATATATATATATATATATATATATATATATATATATATATATATATATATATATATATATATATATATACATATAATAAATAATATATAGCAGACACACACACACATATATGTATAAGCATATATATGTACAGGACGTCACCAACGGTGCAAATAACATGAACTACGTAAACAACGAGAGAAAAAATGGCAAACATGTGTGTGTGTGTGTGTGTGTGTGTGTGTGTGTGTGTGTGTGTGTTTATATATCAAAACAGGATTGGAAAAAGATTCGTATTATTTATTCACCATTAAATGTGTTTCATTTGCTAATAGGAGTTACAAAATTGTACATGTAGGAGAAGCATGTAAGATAATTGCTATTTGAAATTTTTCAGAGATTCAATCCGCTGTTTTGATGTATAATTACTCTGTATAAAAATGTTTCCGAGAATTTTCAACTCTTAAACATACCTCACACAAATTTAACAGATGCACGACGGGCTTCTTTCAGTTTCTCCCCAACCAAATCCATTCACCAAGCTCTGGTCAGCCTGGAGGTACAGTAGAAGACACTTGCCCAAGGTGCCGCATAGTAGGACTGAACCCAAGACCACAGAGTTGGAAAGCAAGCTGCTTAACCAATAGTCATGTAGAAGTTTATTCACTCGGTTGTGAATTAAAATGGAGATGCGCCACTTTGTGTCGTTTCTCCCCTAAAAAAATATAAATATAAATCTCATAGAAGTACAGGGATATAACAGACTATCATTTTTGTTTCTTTTCTGAGCAGTTCCCAAAATGGAAAGCGAATATCTAGAAAAGGTATTCTGTGCGGGAACGAGACCAACCGAAAACAGGGTACTCACTGATTCGCAAAAATACGATTCCGGTGGTGGTTTGGTGTTCAGGACATGTCGTGGTACGTATAAATAATTATTTTTCTTTGAAGTTTTTAATTAATTCATTGAGGAAAAGGCGTGAAAACATAACTTCACACCTCATTTCCCCCATCCCACATTCCAAAACCTTCTACGTTGCTAACTATATTCGAAAAATAATGTCCTTATCATCACAATCAGCAACAGCATCATTGATTTCGAATATTGGTTTCAAATTTTGGCACAAGGCAAGTAATTTCGGTCGAGGGTGTAGTAGTAGTAGTAGTAGTAGTAGTAGTAGTAGTAGTAGTAGTAGTAGTAGTATTGATATTGGTTTCAAATTTTGCCACAATTTTCGGGGAGGGGATGAGTCGATTACATCGACCCCAGTGCTCAACTTGTACTTATTTTATCGAACCCGAAAGATGAAAGGCAAAGTCGAACTCGGCGGAATTTGAACACAACACATAAAACTGATAGAAAGACGCAGATTTGCGGTAAGGCTGTAAGAGATTATACCCCCAAAACGAGAGTATCAAGCTTATAGGTACGTTCACAAAAGCTGGAAGACATCTTGGCCGATGTGTAGCTCTGTGTATACCTTTTTGTTAAGAGCGAGGAAGGGTGAAGTAACAGGCAAAATTGTGATCCACGCATTGTGGAACCAGTATAGATTTCTTGAGAAGATCAAAGCAGCAAGTTTCTTATTTCTTTACTGCCCACAAGGGGCTACACACAGAGGGGACAAACAAGGACAAACAAACATTTTGGGGATGGGGCCAGACGATTAGATCGACCCAGTACACAACTGGTTCTTAATTTATCGACCTCGAAAGGATGAAAGGCAAAGTCGACCTCGGCGGAATTTGAACTCAGAACGTAACGCCAGACGAAATACCGCTAAGCATTTCGCCTGGCGTGCTAACGTTTCTTATTTCTTTACTGCCCACAAGGGGCTACACACAGAGGGGAAAAACAAGGACAGGCAAATGGATCAAGTCGATTATATCGACCCCAGTGCGCAACTGGTACTTAATTTATCGACTCCGAAAGGATGAAAGGCAAAGTTGACCTCGGCGGAATTTGAACTCAGAACGTAACGTCAGACGAAATACCGCTAAGCATTTCGCCTGGCGTGCTAACGTTTCTGCCAGCTCGCTGCCTTAAAGTAGCAAGTTTCTATCGAGTTCTTTCCCAAGAAAAAATAGCAGGACTGACATTTAGTTCTACTTTAGGAATAGTCATGGGTATTTTCCCAACTGTTCCGAGGTTCCTTGGCGATGAGCAAAATGTAATCAGGGTTCTGAGTTCTGAGTTCAAATTCCGCCGAGGTTGATTTTGCCTTTCATCCTTTCGGGGGTCGATAAATTAAGTACCAGTGAAACACAGGGGTCGATGTAATCGCCTAGTCCCTTCCCCACAAATTTGAGGATTATTATTATTATTATTATTATTATTATTATTATTATTATTACTACTACTACTACTGTGATGGGGGAATTGTTAGCATGCTGGACGAAATGCTTAGCGGTATTTCGCCCGTCGCTACGTTCTGAGGTCAAATTCCGTCGAGGTCGACTTTGCCTTTCATCCTTTCGGAGTCGATAAATTAAGTACCAGTTACGTACTGGAGTCGATGATATCGACTACCCCTCCCGCCAAATTTCAGGCCTTGTGCCTATAGTAGAAAGGATTATTATTATTATTATTATTATTATTATTATTATTAGCGGGACATAG